>NC_034602.1:92267952-92287377 GCF_900095145.1 Mus pahari | reverse complement strand
AGGAGAGGAGAGGAGAGGAGAGGAAAGAAATCCAATAGCTGCATGCTGCTATGAACTGAAGAAAATCTTCAACACTATAATTTATAAGAGATAAGTGTACGCCTGCAAGTCACTCTCCTAAGCGCTGGCAATACTGCCCACTCAACTGACTGACACAAATCCTTGCTTTGGAAATAAGTCTAATATTTCCTGTTGCACCTCTGGTTAATTTTTAGGTCACACATGTTACATGTGAGCACATGAACAAACTTATGTCTCTGATAAAACCTGTTGAGAAACGGAAACCTGACTTTCCAGTTTTTACTAGTAAAGATCTTTGAAACTACACAAATCACAAATTCTAACTACAAAACCACTGTGCCCTGGATTTCCCTCCATTGTTAGTCACAAAATTGTTCTTAATATATTTTTATTCACTTATTCTTAGAGAATTCTATACATATAGATGTATCACACTGGAGATACGTGTAAATACACGCACATAAATGTATTTTGATCGTATCTGCCTCCCAACTTCCCACCCCATCAGTCATGCTCTCCTACATTTTTATATTTTATTTTTGATTACATGTGTGTGCTCGTGCATGGGTCCTGCACGAGGGCGCAGTGCTGGCAATGGAACAGGAGTTTACACCTGACCTGGGAACCAAGAATGAACAGGGATCATCTTCCAGTCCACTAGAGCTCTTAACTGCTGAGATAGCCTTTTTAGATAGTCTAATTAGTGCAACCTACATAGTCATGGGTGTGGAAGGTGACCGGTGGATGAGGGGCCACACCGCTAAAGAAAACTATGGTCACAAAACTCGTGAAGTTGCACATCTTTAGTGTCTTGTCAGCCATTTAACAGTAAGTGCTAGATCAGCAGGCACTCCACAAACACTTGTTGACTTAGCTTCGGGTTTTTCTTTGGAATAAGCAGTTTCGGTTCTGACATACTACTTTAAGTGTTCCTTTCCCTATCGTGCTAAAGAACAATCACCAAGGAGCTTTACACTGTTCTGGTAACAACCAACAAAAATGCCGTTAGTGACTTCCAGAGAGCAGGAAGCTCTTCCCTCAGCAAACCCCACTGAAGAAGGTGTAAAAAGTAAGTATATCCACACCAGCAGAGAGAGGACACTGATTGAGGGGTTTTAAGCACTGTCAGGAAGGCAGAAAACGGACGACACCACGGGGCCTACAAACCACAGCAGAAGTAAGTCTATTTTCAATAAGGTGAAGGAAGATGCCACTCGTGTTTGGGGAGCCCACAGAAATTCCAAATTCGGTCTCACACGGAGACCAAAGAACCAGGGAGGGAACTAACCTCTTTCCTCTTCAGAACTGAAGCTTGGGGAGTTTGCCTCCTGGATAAAAGTCAAGTTCGAGGCGTGGGTGTATGTGTTTTAAGGAAGACACTACTACAGACACTGGTGTCAGAGAACTTAACAGAACCAGACTTACAAACTTTCCAAGTTACTAAAAAAGTTGCTGCCACCTTGCCCAGGAGAGAACAGAAAGAACGAGGTTCCCAGGACCGAGGCACTTGCGCGCACACTTAATCTCCAGTCTACCCAAAAGCCAATAATCAGCGCCTTGCAGCGCACAGAACACTGTCTGCTGCTCAGATTAACAGTATATATTAACAGTATAGTCCATTATATGGACTCGGTATCACCTCTAGCACGGGGCCACACACCATAAACGCTCTTTAAACTCTGGTGATCTATGAATTCGCGTTGGCGCCTTATCTGGATGGGCAAATTTAAAAGTCAGAGATGGAGAAGGGTCCTTGCTATTGGCTTCCCAAAATCCAGTACTCGAGCACAGCCTACATAACCTTTGGAAAAGGAAGGAGGGGATCGCAGGTCTACCCCAGGTCTCGAAGCCGCAGCCCGTCCTAGAATCGGGGTACCTGGGTGCTGGGACGCCGCGGCACCCCGAGGACCGGACAGTCACTGACGCGAGGGCCACCGAGAGCGACACGGTGGCTACCGCCTGCCCCAGGGAGCGGCCGGCCATCGGCGCCTGGCGCGCGGCCCGCGAGGGTTCGGAGGTGGCCGGCCTTGCCCGGAGCCCCGCCGCGAGCCCCGAACCTGCAGCCAGCGGGCACTAGGACCCGGCCGCGCTCCCCCAGCGCCGCTGGCCGGCGGCGCCCGCGGCCCCACCACGACGTACCCGACGCGCGACCGCGCTTTACGGCCACGCCGCAGACTAACCGGTGTGCCGGGCCTCTCCGTCTGCGCAGGCGCACTGGGTGCCGCGGCGCGCGGCGGGCCGCGGGGACCCAGAACCCGGAGGCGGAGCGGAAGGAGGGTCAGGGACGTGATGGGACCGACGCTGCGACCACGTGCTTCCAGGAGCGGAGGGCGGGACGGAGGAGTCACGTGAGCCGTGCGAGGTTTGAGAAGATGTAGCATGAGTCCGTGACGATCCATGAAACACCTTGGCTTGGTTTCCAGAAGCCGAGTAACTTGCTTTTTGAAACTTGCCCGCAGACCGGATTCAGAGACCGCCTGTGAGCAACAAAATGTGGGCGTCCCGGCGGTCACGTGATCGCCCCCCCCCGAACCCCTAAGGAGGGACCCCAACCCTGGACCGCAGCCTGAGCTCCCCAGAGCCCCCTTCACGGTGCTGCCCGTGGTGTTGGAATCTTTGATAAGCCTCTTGTCCAAAAGGAAAGCCGGCCTCGGTTTCCCGCTTTTAAACCCCAAAGCCAAAACTTAAAGACAGGCTGTGAAATTGGCACGCGGTCTGGATAATAACGAACGAAGGACTAAAGTTAGCCAGGTTGAAAGTGGTAAAGCCAGGAGTGCATCGCGGATTGCACTCCAGGTTTCATTCGTTTACTCGTTGATGAGACAAATTCTAAGTCTATCATCAACTTTGGGCCTCGCAGAAACACACCATAAGGCATTGGATCTTAAAGCCAGGCCAATCAAAGACTAACCACATCCCGAAATCCACAGCACTCTATGGATGGGATAGCAAGAAGAAAGGACTCTGCAGTAACACTTCAGGGCGTTGCCTTCGTGACTATACTACACCCATTAAAATGCCTGCGTAGAAAAGCTAAAAGTATGAGAAATTCCCTCCCCACTCCTGCCCAAACCTGGTTACAGATAGGCAAAGTAAAGATTACATTTTCTTTCTCCGCACTTTGGTGCATAAGCCTACCACCCCACAGTTGCCTAAAGAAGTGGTAGACATGTCTTTGAGGTGTGAGCGAGCACTCAGGAAGATAAATCACCTTGGGCTCCAGCCCCTTCCAGAGATGTTGTCTTCAGCTTGCTCCACTGCTCCTGCCGCGCACGCACACGTGCGCGCGCACGCACACGAACACCTTAGATCCTTCAGCACCGTTCCCCGGCCTTCAAAATCTCTACCCATTTTTTTTTAATGAAACTAGAGTCCAGTTCATAATGCAAGCTTTCCTAAGACAGCAGTATCCACTAAAATCTTTCCTTGTGATTTTAACTAGTATCCTCAAACAGGCTAATGGATTCATTTTTTGTTTTGTTTTTTTAAGATTTACTTACTTTTATGTGTGCAGGGGTTTTGCCTCAGTATCTATGCACCCCAAGTCTTTAGTGTCTGAATAGTCCGGAAGAGGACTTTAGATTCCTCAGGACTGGAGTTGCAGGCGACTGTGCACCACCATATAGGTGCTAGGATTTGAACCCAGGTCTTCTGGAAGAGAAGCAAGCCAGTGCTCTTAACTGCAAAGCTATCTCTGTAGCCCAGGCATTTCTTGGCAGCTCTTTCAGATAGCATTTTTCTTAAAGTATTGTTGACATAAAAAAGTATAGTTCACACTGTAAAGGGTCTTAGTTTCTTCTGGAGCAAAATATGAATTCTGGTGGCCCCAGGAACACAGATTTAGGTTACCCCAAATATCATGTTCCTAGGTGGTAACAATTTTATAAAGTTTCAATATCAATAGAACAAAATCCTAAATTAAGACAGTTTAAATACATGAATGGAAACATCAGGTAAGCCCAGGTTACAGCTAATTAGTGAAATCACCAATAAAGGCCTCAGATGTTATTTGATCTTCTTTGGGATAGAGTCTGTTTATGCATTAAAATGGGATTTATATAATAGTCACAAGAAAGGCAATAAACAGCTATTTAGATATTTTGACTCTAGACCTGCAACATTCCAACTCTTCACAGTCATCGATTCCTAATCAGTTCATCAGCCCTATAGAATATTAATGTAGGTGTGATGTTTTTCTAGGAATATCAGTTCAATGTGCATTTGAAAGCAAATACTAGAAGCTTATGAATGTAAATTCCAGCTCTCTGGAAGCTGGGGCAGAAGGATCAGAAGTTCAAAGCCAGCCTGGCTACATACAAAACTTTGTCTCAAAAAATTTTGTATTTAAAAAATAAATACCGAACTGGAAATGACAGTGCACACCCTTAATTCCAGCACTCCAGTGGCAGAGACAGATATATCTCTTCAAGTTTGAGGCCAGCCTGATCTACGTGGGGAGTTCCAGGATAACCAGGGCTCCGTAGAGACACACAAAGCCCTCGAGATACCTGGTGGCCATCTTAAGAGGTCAGAAAGTCAAGATCATCCTTGACCACAAAGCATGATCCAGAGGCCATGGTGCCTCAAGAAAGGAGAAGGGAAAAGGGAGGGTGAGGGAGGCCCTATGAAGGAATAGATCATCTATGGGGGAAAGTTACTGGTTGAGAAAGAAGTCACTTCCATTGTAGAAGAAGTATCTGAGGCTTTCCTGAGGCAGTAACGGTTGGCAGAGATGGAAGGATATGAAGCTACTGGGAGAAGAACAGTCAGTCCATCAAAGAGGGCTGTAAGCCACCCACTCTGGGGTAGGAAAGCTTGCCTGTTAAAGAGAGGAGGGTGGACACAGTGAAGCATTGTAATCAGAGGTTAATCTGTAAAGAGGGAAGCCTGGGTGGACACCGACAACTGCTTCCCAGCTGTGGTTCCTATGGATCATACCTACAGTAAAGTGTAATCTCTCCTACACTCCCTGCTGCTAAGGGACCTCGTGGCCCTCTGCGGTCAGTGAGGTTAATTAAGGTGTAAGTTTGCTGTGTGGATCTTGTGAGAACTTGCTGTTTCCCTGGTGAGAGAGAGGGTTTGACTTGCTTCACAAGTACTTTCTATGTCCATGCTTATCCCTGCTGGGAAGGGCTCAGCTCGCCTAAAAAGGGAGCAGCTATCTGACTACCCTGTCAGAAGCTGTGCCAAGTAGGGTATAAGAAGGAAATTGAGAGTTTAATGGGTCCTGGAATAGTTGCCTCAGGCCTGGACAACCTGCCAGGAGAACAGAGGAAAACAAATTTCTACTTGGCTAAATCATGGATACACACACACACACACACATATGATATATATATATATATATATATATATATATATATATATCATATATGATACACATACATATATATCACATATATGATACACACATATATACATGCACGCACGCACACGCACATACACATACACACACATATATATGTGTCTATATATATCACATATATGATACACGCACTCACATATATATATCACATATATGATACACACACACACACACACACACGCATTCACACACACACGGGCGTGGGGAGAGAAATTCTGACATGAGAGTGAAACATTTAGTGAAGTTCTTCTAGATCCCCATGCTCTAGACGCCATTAAGACCCCACAGATTTAGTCTTCACAAAATAGAGAAGTGGCTGGGAATGGTAGTGTTGCTTTTAATCCCGGCAGAAGCAGAGGCAGGCAGATCTGTGTTCAAGGCCAGTTAAGGCTAATAGTGAGATGGAGTCAAGAAAAAAAAAGTTAAAAATGGATAAACAGAAATTACCATGGTGGGGCTGAGAACCTGGCAATCGGCTTCCCGTGACCTCGATGAGATACATGAACACATGGGAAGGGTTAGTTTGTCACAGGGTTTCCCCATGGCTGTTGGCCCTGTTCTCTTGGGCTGTGTGCCCAGGCAGCACGCTGTGTGCAGAGTACAGTCAAGCTGTTCACTTCACAGCTAGGATTTGAGAGAAGGGGCTGGGGACGAGGTTCTAATACCCCTTGAAGGGCAATGGCCAAACCATCTTCCAATAGGTCTTGCCTCTCTGACATCCCGCCACCTCTCAGTAGCACTGCAGTCTGGGAACCAGGCTTGAACGTGGGCCTCCCGGGGACGGTGACTGCTTTCTTGGTCACTTACTCTCACTTCCCCTCTGACATCATCTACCAGGTCAGATGCCTCCCTCTCTGCCCCATAATGAAGAAGACTTTCCTCTTGCCTCCTGTGTTCTTTAGCTTCGCCCCTACAGGTTCTGCTTTTTGGTGAGTTCATGGGCAATGAAAGATTTTTTTTAAACATTCATTTAACAAAGCTTGGCTTTCAAGATTAATTTTGTGCTAAACACTTGAAAATCCCACTTGACAGTCAAGCCTTTGTTCTAATCCATATCTTTCTTCCCTCTGAAACACTGCAACTATTATTTCAATGGATAGAGTGCATCTGGCAATAAGATATGAAAATATTTTAAAAACACATCTAGAATATTTCAAAAAATTACTCCTGTGGTATTTTTCATTTTGATCATGTAATTTGAGCAAACTGTTTAACCTCCCCATGTCTGATTCTTCATCTGTAAAACGAGGAGCTGTGATGGTCAGCACAGTGGAGCAGTGAGAACCAAGCATAGCAGGTCATAAAGTGCCTAACAAATAAATACCCTAGGAAGTGGGTTTTTCAGGGATGTACAGTACCATCTCTACAGACAGCCATGCAGCTTACATGCTACCTCTCTCTCTAGGACTTCCGCTGTGGTTTTCCCTGTGGGGGCAGGGGGGGAGCCAGAAGGAAGGATACAGACTCAGCACCAAGTTGTACGTTAGATAACTTGTTCAGGTTCATACAAAATAATAGTTTGAAAGGGCTGGGGGTGTCTATTTTCTTTCATAGCCATAGCACATCAGTAATTTGAATCAGAAATTTATTATCTCACAGTTCTAAACGTCAGAAATCGGTTTCACCATTCCAAATTCAAGATGGCAGCAGGACCTCACTCTCAGGAGGCTCTACAGGAAAATCTGTGCTTACCTTCTCTACTCTCTAGGTCCTTTACTACCATTCTGTTGCTTGTGATCACATAACTACAGTCCCTGCTGTTGTGGTCAACTGCCTACCACCTTTTCCATCCTGGCAATCCAGGATAAGAAGCCCATCTCAGCATCCTTAATCACACCCATGAAAGCCGTGACTTCCATATCAGTAAATATTTACAGGTTCCAGGGATTTGTGCCAGGTACCTTTGGGGATAGTGTTTCAGCTTACTATGCCATGATTCAAATTTATATTGAATAACTAGAAGCTTCTATTCCTAACCAAATATGTGTGTGTTCGCTATTAAGCACTTGGTTTCTATAAGTACTGTAGCAGACAGTGTGGATGTAAACTGAGTGAAATCAGTCACACTAGTTGATCAGGCTACCCCTACAAACCAGTAGGCTAGTAAGGGAATTGATAGTGGTTTTAAAAAAAATAATCACATGAATAAATATCAAGCTTCAAGCATGACATATGTTCTGACTAAAGAGTCACGTTGCTCTGAGGAGGGATGATGAGAGAACCGTCATGGCTGGGAACGTTCGATCTAAGAAGCAACACTTGAGACCTTAAGGAAGGGTAAAGATCACTGGCGCTGGACATAAAGTAGAGAAAGTGAAAAGCCTTGAACAGCTTTGCTGCAGAAGATGCAGCACAGTAAGTGCTCAGAAAACCAAGTTCCCTCGTTCCCTCTGTTCCTTAAAGAATGTGCTAGGACACTGCTGGCAAGAGGCCTGGGGCTAAGAGAAATGGTTCCTTTTCTGGAGGAGCTGGGTTCAGTTCCCCAGCACCCCATCATCATAGACAGCTGTCTGAAACTCCGGTCTGGAGGGATCCTAAGCCACTTCTGACCTCCTAGGGCACCAAACAGACACCTGGTGTACAGATGTGCACACAGGCAAAACATCCATACATAAAAATAAATAGTAAAAGGGCTACTAATGAAAAAGAACCTCCCCAGGAGTCTTCCTAACCAGTACGCTGTGCCTGTAGAATACCCTTCTCATAAGTTTTTCTAACTTGCACTGCAGCACCCCAAACAACATTGTCTCCAGCATTCATAGTTGAGTAAATTTTAATAAATATGTACTATTTGTTGCCCAAGCAGTGCAGAAACCAAAAAACAAATCCTTAGTCTCCCATGCCAAGAAACAAGTATTTTCTCAGTTACATAGCATTCTAAGGTGGAACACATCAAGGATATTCAAAGAGCCCAAGAAACACTCTGTAACTAAACAAGTGAACAGCCTTGGTTCTATCTCAGAGTTGTTAGGCAAGACAGACCCGTTCAAGGACAGTGTTTATGGTGTGTTGCTATGTGTTGCAAGAAAGAGATTTCAGGAAATGCACTTTTGTAGTTGAAAATAAGTACTTTTCAAGGTTTTTATCAACATTTCTTACATGAAAGAAATAAACTTATTTAAGCAGCTAGTTGGAAACAAATATGCATGAATTTTGCTTTTAATAATTTTGTTCCCTGTAGTGTGTGTTCCATAAGGAAACTCCCATCAATACATTAAGATCAGCTAAAAAGTACATCATAACGCCAGGCATGGAGCATGTACCTGTATTTCCAGCAGCCAGGAGTCTGAAGCAGGAGGATGATGATACCGAGGGCAGCTGGGTCTGAACAGCAAGACCTATTTCAAAAAAGGCTGGCATCACTTCAGCTATTTTGAGTATATGAGGTTAAATGGAGCCACAAGCCATGTGTAGTATATGACCTATGTGAATACCCAAGAATTACCCTTAAAGGCTCCTATTTTCTAATCTCCTATTTTCTAATGTGGAGACATATAAGTTGTTAGCAAATTCTTATTGCCCAGACTCATTTTCACTCTGTCTACCTCAGTCACTCTAGTCAAACCCATCATCAGCTTTTTCTTGCTCTCCTGTGATCATTTCTACTTGTCTTCCATGTATAGAAGGGCATCAGGTACATGCAGTGTCCATGGAAGCCAGAAGAGGACAGCAGATTCCCTGGAACTAGAGTTGTAAGTCACCATAAGGGATCTGGGAAACAACTGAGCCATCTTTCCAGACCCCTCTCCCCCCACCACACCCACCCCAACCCACCCACGATTTAATGATTTCAGATGTACTTAGAATTCAGATAGGGGCCCTATGTTCTTGCCACATGACCCTGGACCTATGTAAAGGTGGAGAACCAGCTGCACAGAGCTGTCCTCCACACATGCACAGCAGCACTCACACAGACACATAATTTTTGAAAGTGAAATCAAATTACCACAGCTTGTAAGATTGTGCATACTCTGGCCTCGACTTCGTTTTAGAACTTCACTTTATGACACTCACCTCCTTGATCACTATGTTAGCCATGTTCTCTCTTATCACAGTAACTGCTGCCACAATCAGTTTTGCCACGTCTAAACTTACAACACACCAAGCTCACCTGGACAACATATCTATCTACCATAGGGCTTTTCTAATGCCAAGGTTGTAAGATACACCCACAAGGACCCGATATGATTATACTAGAGGCCATCTGCCCTCCTGGCAAGTACAAAGTGACACTCTAGGAACAGGCCATTGAACAATGGAGAGCAAGAACCTATAAATGAATTCTCTTCCACCGTTTGGGTGGAAAATTCTGACTAGCACATGGCTCATCAGAATCACAAGTCTCAACCTCCTCCGTCATCCTGCATGGTCCGCACACTGCTGCAGGCGTCAGCTTTGACTTTCCACGTTTCACACTTCCTGCTTTTCTTACCCAGAATCACTTGAAAAGACCCCACACTTGCCTTGGGCTCTGCTTTCTTGACATCTGAGCTGTGATGAGAATTGATAGGAGAATTGCCTGACAATGAGCTGTCCAGGGTAGAATTCTGATTCAGTACAAGGACTTCATGGCAGATGATTAAATGGAGAGATGACAACTGATGCAGTGCAGTAGGAAAATCCCGACCAAGCCTCACTTGTATGGGTGACATTGGCTCTGCAATGATCAGAGAAGTCATTAGGCTAAGGAATAAAGTTGACTGGCTTAGACATGGTTCAGTCAATTATCTACCCCAAAATATACCAAATTTAGGAGTTTTTACCACCATTTAAATGCCTTACCTCACTCAACCACCTAGTACATTGAACTAAGTGTAGGCTTATGGTTTAGTTATAGCGGTAGTTGGAATTCAGATTAGTGCACATTTCCTAAGTGTCTAAGGTGAAAGTCAGGGTCTGAGTAAAAAAAGCAAGCTGTCAAGGGCTGGTGTGGGGTGTTTAGGGTAGAAGAACGATCCTGGAACTTCCGGGACAGGCCAAGTACAACAAAATGAGTTACTAATTCTAAGAGGGAGCTAGCACAATGCGGGATTGGCTACTGAGAAATGGAGGTCTCCAAGAAGAGAAGCACAGGAGGTATGTGCAGGGCCTGCTGTGATAAGAACAGAATGCTCAAGTCTTGAAGAGCGTTTCTTTACAGGCTGAGACAGAGGCCTGCTTGAAGAGGGGACCAGTGATCTTTGTCCCCCCACAGAAATGTCGGAAGGTTACCTCCTTCTGTCTTATGGAGACCGTACCATCTAAGCTGCCAGAAAAATCTGTTCAGAGAGTGGTTTCTCCCGGGGTAACAGTGAATGACACTAGCTTTCTTGGAAGCTGGCTGCTGTGTACTGCAGGAAACAGGTGGCCTCAAAAACCTGCAGAGAGAAGTCAGGGTCAGGAATGGTTGGTTGGTTGGGGTTTTATTGTTGTTGTTTTGTTTGTTTTTCCTCTCATAACTTAGCTGTGAGGCTTAACTAGCAGAGAAGAAGAGATCTAAAGGAATCAAGTGTTTTTGAGTCCGCTAGAGAAGGGTGGCTTTGGAATGAAAAGCAGTAAGTCAGAAGGCAGCATAAAAGCAAGGAATGGGGGCTGGGCATGGTGGCGCACGCCTTTAATCCCAGCAGTTGGAAGGCAGAAGCAGGCAGATTTCTGAGTTCAAGGCCAGCCTGGTCTACAAAGTGAGTTCCAGGACAGCCAGGGCTATACAGAGAAACCTGTCTTTAAAACAAACAAACAAACAAACAAAAAGCAAGGAATGGAATACAGAAAGAAAATGTGGGGGTGGGCAGGTGTTCCAGAACAGAAGTTCAGGTCCCCAACTCCTGCATAAAGCTGGGTAGACAAGCTAGCCCACCTGTAATCGCAGTGCTTATGAGGCAGGGACAGGGGACCGCCAGGGAAGGCTGGGTAACTAACGAGCTGAATTGGGAAACTCGGGTTCAGTGAGAGAGCCTACCTTAGTAAATAGAGAGGGATCAATCAAGGAAGACTACTACTGGCCTCTATAAACACACACACAGACATATGCATGCACACATATCACAAACACACATACCACACATGCACATCACATCACACATATATCACCCAAAAAGAAAAGAAGCAAAATGTAACTGCAGACGTGATAGATAGGGACATGCTATTGATCTGGCAGCACCCCCTTGTGACTCTATGTTCTATGAACCCTTGGAGAGCCTGCAGAAATGAGATTAAAATGTTAGCATTGTCTTAGCATTTGGAAAAACTGTCAGAAGGCTAAGGGATGTGGGCATATTAGAATGAGTTCCTATATGACTTGAAGGAATCCACTATCTATGTCCTTTAAGAAGGTTCAGAAGACTCTCTCGGTGAAGCAAAAAGTTAAGAAGACCCTAGTGTGTTCTGCAACTTGATAGCCAAGTTCCTGGTGGGATGTTGCCATGGAATTGTGCATCCTTCTGCTAGAGGAGCAAAAAAGACCAGCACCACAGAGGCAAGGTAGGCATAAATGCCACAAAGGGCAACAAGCCCAAAGGAGAATCATTGCCAATCCACAGAGAACCATGACCGTGACAGCAGAGGATCCCTAAGACATATATGGGTATAACTTGAAATGAAGAGGACATGAAAGGCAGAGAGGAGGAGGGAAGGAGAGACTTGCCGTCAGAAGCCACAGTAGGTAGTCATGACCCTTTGCCCAGTTTGTCACTGTGAACCTTGATCCAGAGTCATCCAAGGAGAGTACTAGACTGACACCACAAAAGTACAGATAACATATCCCTCCAATCCTTTTCCAAACATGTTTGAGACTATTCAACAGAGTAATTGTATATAAGGCAAAGGTAAGAGACAAATTTTATTAGGGCTCTTAGATGCAATATTTGCTCTTGATACTCATATCATGACATCTCTACTAAAAATTCACCCACACTAAGTGATACATGAATCTTGGCTGCATTCAAGGCACAACAGATCTTTTGGCTCTTTGAGCCCACCCTATAGTTATTTTCTTGATCACCAATAGAAATTAGGATACCTGAGCTCAGGAAGAGCCATTGGAGAGAGAAGAGCCAAGTGAGTCAGAAGTAATCTCACAGTGCTGCAAAGAACCGCACCACTATCAAGGGATTCTGTAGCATAGGGGGGTCATCTTCATCGGAATCTCTCTATTCAGTTGCACTGCCAAATCAGAGGCGTATGGTAGGTGCCAGTAGATAGACCCTCAGAGAATTTATAGGACAGAAGCCCCATCTTAGGAGCTCTTCCACTGTGGTACCAGTCTTACTCCAGCTGCGGCACTCAGTGTATAACTGCTGACCTGGTGCACACTTTCCTTCCAGTCAATCATTGTAAGGAGTAACAAGTGGTTTCCTTTCACAAAGGGCAGACGCACATTCCCTGTGACCCTTTCAACTCTTCCACCCATAGAGCTCACAGGGACCTTACATTGAGTGACGCTCTGCAGAGCACTCTTCTGGCTCATTGATAACATCAAACTGCTGGGTTCAGTGGTCAGCAAACAGCTTATAATCTGGATGCGCTAATGAGGCATACAAATACCAGAGAAAGGAGATTAAACCCCACTGGAATCCAAACATCTGTCACATCTATTAAGTGTATAGATGCCTAACAATCCAAGGTGTCCTTGAAGGTAAGATGCATGTTGTTGCTCTTTCTGTCATGTCCTACTAAGAATAGGTGACAGCGTGGCCTCTGTGGGTTTTGAATACACACACACACAGACACACACACACACACACACACACACACACACACAAAACCATTGGGGAAATGGCCTTGGCATATTTATTATCTCAAAACAGCCTTACTTTTGAATAAAACCCAGAGGAACACTTGATCAAGCCAGCCTGTGCTGAAAGATGTGGTTTTGCCCCAGGACTTAATCTGTGGATGGGCATAAGAGACAGAATGACATCTTCCAGTAGAGAGTCAAAAGCAGGAGGTCCTGGGGCGCTGGAGCACAGATTTAGTATTTGGAAACCAACTCCAGACCTGTTACACAGCCTTAGTGGATTACCAGTTGCCAACCATGGGAACTCAAGTGACTATGGTCCATCAAGTTATTAAAATAATATTTAATACCCAGTGAAAGATTCTACAAATGTTTTTCCAAATTCTGTAAAGTCAGTAAATAATTCCTCTCCCAGTGCTTTTTGGTCAATGTTTTATCATAGCAGCAGAAAGGCAAACTAGGCTCCCAACATTCCCTCCCCGACAATGGCAGTGTCTTCAATTCAGTTTTCTGTTACAAAACAAACAAAAAATTAAGAATAAAAAAATCCTTTTTTTCTCAAATAATCTTTTATCAGTTCACAGGCCATCAAATGTCAGACACTAGACAAATACTAGTGTAAAGTATTTCCTCTCTGACAGCTGAGCCCTTGGGCTCTGAAGAAAGACTGTCTTTCAAGGACAGAAAATCACTTGCTGTTTAAAACCCAACTCTATCAGGAAGAGGGAACATTGGCAGAAGGCTGAAAGGGATGAGAGATGCTTGCTGGGGGGCAGGGTAGTGAAGCCAGATCACTTCTCTATGGCAACAGTTCTTAGGACTCAGGTTCGGAGACTCAGGCGGGTTTGATGATGAGATAGGATGCTCCTTTTGATCAGTTCTATTTTCATCATAGGCCATGATGTCATAAGATGAGAGTAAGGGTGGGAAATGTACACAGGCAGCTTGAAGAGTGACAGCAGTCTCTCCATGAGTTTTGAGATATCCCATCAGCAGTGACTGAAGGGGTTGGTTGGTCTGGGGAGGGTTCAGCTCACAGCAGGCATATGAGAAAATGGCAAGAACCTCAAAAGCATATTAGAACAACCAGCCTGGGTTCACTCAGGAGAGCAGAGAGGAAGGAGTCAGGAGATGGAATGTGGAAGTGACTCTTCAATAGAGTAAGACAAGCAGAGAATTTAGTAGGTTCACTCAAGTGGGTAAGGTAGAGAGGGCTTGGAGTGCTGAGCAAGGAGGGCTCTAAGCTGCACTAGAGATCAGTACAGTAGTTGGGAGGCTCAGGGTCATGAATAGAAGCTTGGGTAATAAAATCAGATAAAGGGTGGGGGGACACTTCCCTGCATAGATTGGCCTCTAATGCATAATATTGTGTAATGTTTTCACCCATCTGAGCTTTCCCTTCCCCAGTGTATCAAAGAGCAGTGAACTCCCAAGGGTTATTACAGATCATCACTGGCAGATAACACCAGTAAGTCAATTCTTACTTAACGGTGATGATAATAAAGGGACCAAGGGTTCTGGCAGTTCCCTAAAGCCCTCAGGGAAATCAAACAGATAAATCTTTAGGGACTTGGAAGGCCAAAGTAAGGACTAGTGAGTGTCACGTGGCTCAGTGCTGAGGTGACAGCAGGATCAGGAAAGAGGAAGTGTATTAAGCTCAATAACGAATGCCCCTCAGGCAACAGGTCAAGGGCTTAGACGAATGCTTTCATTCCAAGTAAGGTATAAAGACTTCATGGTAGTCTTGAAGGAAAGACAAGGATTAAAGAGGTGGAGACACGGAGAAGGCTGGACCCTCCTCATGCGCTGCCTGGGTCAGTAGTCACAGGGTCTGGATAAATCACACAGACAGCACAGTAAGTGCTGGCATGAAGCATAAATGCTCATTCCTTCCAGTGTTTTTAGTTAAGAATGGATTCATTTTGGCTAGATAGGGGGCTTAGTAGTGGAGTGCTTCCTTGGCATACTCAAGTCCACAGTTTGACCCAGTACTGAAAATAATAAAGATAAGGATAAAAAGGTATTTATTGGATACCTGGTGTAGCGAAATTCTTAAATAAGACATCTAGATCTAAATCCACATCACACTTGACCTTTCTATATCTAGTCCAATGCTGGCCTCACCACTTTAGAATCAGTCAGGAATTAATTTACTTTTCTCAATGAATGTCCTTCTGAAGAATCCCCATACTTAAGAACTGATCGATCATAATTTTCTGAAATTATTCTATGGCTCAGTTAGTCTTCAAAATGGTTAACACGTAAGCTTGTGTGACCACCCTTTCTCTGATTTCATCTTTAAAACAGAGCACTGATTCAGGGCTGATATTCCAGGTCAATGACAGTTGTACATTTTAAAAGAACCTGAGGAATGACAGCTCAGCTGTACTCCAAAAGCTACTCACAACTTATCCATTGCCCAGCTACCAATAAATATAGTCAAGGGCTTGAGAGATAGCTCAGTCCTCAAAGTGCTTGCCACATTAAGTGTGAGGCCCAGAGTTCAATTCCCAGAATTAACATAAAAAGCTGGTGGTACACATTCAAATCTCAGTGCTGAAGAAACAGGGAGGGGAGTCCTGGGGCCAGCCCAGCTTAATTGGCAAGCCCCAGACACTATGTCAAAAACCAAGGTGGACAACTGTTCTCAGGAACATTTGAGGTTGGCTGACTTCTAGCCTTCACATGAGTGCAGACATGTTTATATCCTTGCACACATGCATGTACCAGTACACATATGTGTACACATACACACTCAAACACATTGACTATAATCCAGTATGTCCCTTTTGCCAGAGAAAAGAGAATGACTTTTTTTAAGCAAGTAGGAACTAATTTCTTAAATATCTAGAGACTATGTTAGCATTTGTGTAAATGTCAGACTTTAGGAAAAGGAATTTCTTGGAACCTAACAGGTGTTAATTTTGTTCATTCATTTTTAAAACTATTAAAGGTCTTCACTGACTTTGGCAGTAAGGAGAGCTGACCCCACCCCTCACTTGGGAAATGCAGGATTGCTGGCCCTGGTGCTGTGGGAGCAGGAGAGCTGGCAGGAGAGCTGAGCTACCACCCAGCCTCAGATCCAGGGCTTTGAGTTGGCACACCCCAACATCTAACCCACCTATGGGCTGCGGAAAGGGCCACTCTTGTAGATCCAAAGCTGCAAGATCTCCAGGACACATAGCAACAACAGGATATCAGAAAAAAGTTCCGGTGAGAATTCAGTATTGATACTGTAGCAGAAGTCAGAGGCCTTAAACCAGACCAATGACTCACTACAATGAAAATTTGCACATAAAGCTGTGCAAAGGATGTACTGCGGGACACACCCGTGGGTATATTTAGACTTTTTAAATATATTTTATTTTTTATTTTCTTTTATGGGGGAGGTTACTAGTTATGGAGGACAGACATGGAAAGGCCAGGGAAATGAGTGGCATTGGGATGCATGACTAAGGTTAGAGTCACAGAGAATCAATAAAAATTATTTTTAAAAATGCCAATTAAAGAAAGTACAAAGTATAGACAAAGACCTTTAAATCAAAAGGGCCACAATTTTAAAACAAAACATCTCTAAATAAACCCTGAGTTTTGTCTTGGGCCTGTGGAGCGTAGGTAAGATGACTTTCCGTGCCTCTGTATTTGACAAGGGAAGGAGCTGAGGCGGCACCAGGCGCCAGCTCTGCGGGCGCTTTAAGGTATGAGTGTAATTTACTCTGTGCATCCCGATAGAAAACACTCCAAAGATGCTGTGACCTAACAGTTCCCTCCACTCCTCCGCTCTCTCCTACCTGAGTCTTCTAGAAGCAGAACCACTGTAATTGAATAAGAAGCCAGCCTGTGGGGCTGAGGAGCTGTGGGACTTGGGGGAGCACCCTGCAGCAAGAATGAGGTTGAGCATGTCCAAACCCCAGAAACCTTGTCCTGAGATCAGCAGTAGGGTCACTCCCCGAGCCCTGGGCCTGTGTGTCCTTGAACACTTACCCCTTCGTTCCTATCCGTGCCCCTTCCCCCACCTCAGGAAGACAAATAGTCCAGCAGCCGATAAAGTTACTTTCTCCTTATAAGGTCATGTCCAGCGGTACCTGGAATCCCTCCTTATGCAAATGAGCCATCCTAAACCCTGTTGTACACTCACTCCAGAGCCCCTAATCACCCCTAATCACCCCCCCCCCAAAGGTTTAAAGAGCCTTTAAACCGAGCTATCTCACTGAAGCTGCCTCACCACTTCACTGCTCACCATGGCCTGAGGTCACTTCGCTCCAGGCCAGCTTGCCCTCCACTGGTTACAATGGTGGGGCACTCACACCACTGCTAGAAAGCAGAGACTGGACAGCATTACCTTTTGATAAATTAGCATCTTATTAACTACCTGGCCTTGCCTTTTTATTTTCTTTCATAATTTATGTTGTTGTAAAATTGCTTTATTCGGTATATCACAGTTTGCATAGCTTATGCAAAAATATGAAGAAAAAAAAAAGCTACAGTGGTATTTTCTTAGTTTTTAACTCAGATCACTTGTTGCTCACAACCGTGATCCACAAATAAAAATGTTTTTACCTGAGATTAAGGAAAACAAAGATTAAGTAGCAGTATGTTTTCATTATATCTTTACATCAAAGGCAAAATAATAACACATTTAAAGATTGACTTTCATGTGCAATTCTAGACTTGGAAAGCATCTCATTTTATGAGCATGTTCAGATGTGGAGCCCCAACTTTAACACTCCCCAAAACCTGTTCCCCAGATCATTAGAAATATGGCTAGTAAAGAGCCTTTGTTCTCTAAGGCCAGTTGAGAGTTTTCTGTTCCTCCACCTGACAGCTAACTAGGCAATTATCTCAGTTGCCCCAGCCAGGCGCCCATCTTCCCATGTTTGAGACCAGGAATGTTTACCAAAAGATAGCTTATGACCCCTATGCCATAAATGAGCCATATGTTACCAAGGACAGCTCCGCTGGAGAAAAGCTGTAAACTCAACTTTCTTTGTGAACTCCTTCCCCCCCTTCCTTATGTTCTTTCCTTTAAAAGCCCTCAGTTAAAATGAAAAGAAATGAAATTTAGGACCTAGGATTCATGTAACTTATGAGTTGTTTTGTTGTTTTGTGAGGTTAGAAGCCTGAAGCTGGGAATTTAAGGTTCAAATAACGTAAGACATAAAGGGTTCCTTTAATGTAAACTTAAGGTTAAAAATTGCCCAGGTGGGCCCAGGCTGCCTTGAAACTAGAATCAATTATCCACAAAGATAAGAGAAAGGAATGCAGGAACTGAGTTATCTTGGTTGACTCAACTGCCTTCCCCTGCTCATTAAAAGAAAGCTTAAAGTGCCTGAAGTTGTAAATTACCCAGATGCATGGTGTGATCCTGATAAGCCCCGGGCCCTTTGGAACTTCCAACTCCCTAGCCCGCACTGTTCTGCTAATTTGCTATGCTTAAATGAACCAATCGCATGTAACCATGCCAATTCTCCCTACCCCCAGACCCTTACCCTATAAAGACCCCAAGCTCTTGGGCCTGGTTGTCGACTTCCTCTGTCTCCTGCGTGAGATATGAATCGACCTGGAGCTCCGCCAATAAAAGTGCCTCGTGCGGTTGCATCGAGAAGGCCTGTCTGGCGAGTTCCTGGGGCACCCTGACTCCCGTGACCTGAGGACCCGAGGGAGTTCCTTGTGAGGGGGTCCTACACAGATAAGTTAGGTGAAAGAGTTTGGTCTCTTACCGAGGAGATACTGACTAATCTGTGGTTGTGTTACAGAGGAATGGTACATGCAGCATAGACAATGTCTGGGTTCCTTCCCCACAGTGAAAAGAAGGTATGGCGAGGGGTTGAGCAAAAACAGAACAGATAACAAAAGGATTTCAAAGTCACTCTCCTTATAAAGGTTATAGCTCACTAGGCCACTGTGATACCCAGCACAGAGCATCAAAAGGAAAAAATAGATAAATTAGACTTTATGAAAATTAGAAACATTTAGTGCTTCCAAAGACACTATTGACAAGGGGGAAAAAATCAACCTATTGAATGGGAAAAAATATTGACAAAGCAAATATCTGATATAGGCATCCAGAACATATAAAGAGTTCTGGAAACTCAGCAACTAAAAGTTTTTAAAGAAAAGGCATTTTGTCAACACTTGTCAGAGAAGACCCATGGCCAATAAAGACATGTTTAAATGAGAATACAACGTCGAGAGGAGTGGCAAGGGTTTAGGAGGATGTCTGCGCAGGAGTGGGGTGAATATCATCAAAGTATGTGTATGAAATCCTCAAAGAATTCATTAAAATTTTATGGCTGGCTCAAATCTGGAAATTGATTCACTGGCC
>NC_034602.1:92259771-92264437 GCF_900095145.1 Mus pahari | reverse complement strand
GAGAGAGAGAGAGAGAGAATTGAAGACACACAAAAACTTGTTCATAAGTGTTCATAGTAGCAATTTTAAACAAACACTTAATATTGTGTTACCATCACTATTGTAAGTGTGAGTGCACACCATGGCCCATGTGTAGACATCAAAGACAACTTTGCAGAGTCAGTTGTCTTCTTTCACTTTGGATGGGGCTCAGGCTGCTAGGCTTGTGCACTAAGGCTTTGTCTACCGAGCCATCCTGCGGCCCCTGTGGGGACAACTCTTAGTAGTAGCTAGGCGTTAGAGATGTACTAAGTACCCCCATGAGTGGATAAACAAGATGTGCTATAGTTATTCAGTGAAGTAGTATCTGGAGAGGGGAGCAAGGGGCAGGATCTGAGACAGCCTTGACCCCTATGATAAGTGAAGGAAACCAGTCCCAGAAGACAACTTACTATGTTGTCAGCTAACATTCTCTATAGAAGCCACATTTACTTGAGAGCAGCCTATCAAACCTTGGCTAACAAGAGCACTGCAGTTAAGGAGAAATGAGCCAGCTTTACACTGGGCTAACATCGTACCCTTCAAAAGGCATTCACTGTCACCACTGTGTCTGACCTAAGCCTCCTGACTTCTAGATAAAACTTCTGAGTCATATGACTAAGCTTCAAAGACTTTTTGCTTCCATCAGCCCTAAAGCCAAAGACTGCATAGCATCTGGAAAATATAGAAAGAATTTACCTGCCTTTCTATAGCTCACCAGATCTGATGGCCACACCAGTGTAATTGGCAAATATATTGACATATGTCCTTGTTTTGTGATTACCAAACTTTATTAAGTTCTTCTAAGTTGGAACATGCTGTCAGTGTAACTTCTTCACTTTATACTCCCAGGCCATGGTGACCTATATCTGACTCAAAATAAATTCTTATTTCATTATAAGAGTAGTTTTTAAGGTTGATTTATTTATTTTATGTATATGAATACACTGTAGCTGTACAGGTGGTTGTAAGCCATCATGTGGTTGCTGGGTATTGAATTTAGGACCTCTGCTCGCTCTGGTTGGCCCTGCTTGCTCTGGCCCAAAGATTATTTATTATCATAAATAAGTACACTGTAGCTATCTTCAGACACACCAGAAGACAGTGTCAGATATCATTACAGATAGTTGTATGCCACCATGTGGTTGCTGGGATTTGAACTCCGGACCTTTGGAAGAGCAGTCAGTGCTCTTAACCACTGAGCCATCATCTCTCCAGCCCATAAGAGCAGTTTTTATATTGACAGTGTGATTGAACCATATGAAATAATCAGAATGAGCAAATGCATCCTGAGAGAAGGGACCAGCGGTTGTGTTACACTGAGAAGGGACCAACAGTATTGTTACACTAAGAAGGGACCAGCAGTACTGTTACACTGGGGAAGAGAAGATGGAAGCACATGAGCTTGTCTGTGAGCCTGATGTTTCTCTGTGAGATGGTGAGAGTTTAATCTGATTTCTAATGGCGATCATACACTCACTCGGAGGGTACACTAAAATCCACTGAGCTGTGCTGTATGAACTGTTACTTAGCGAAACTGCTTTTAAAATGCCACATGTTAAATCCTAGCCCTGCTCATGGAAGGCAATGTCTTCCTGGAGAAGTCATTTACTCTCCCAGAGCCATCTCTGTGGAAACTGAGTTTTATTTAACTTCTCTCAGAAACATATTTTCCTCATTTGTTCAATATATGTTCCTCCTGCCCTCCTGAAAGGGAAACTAAACAGCTATATCTCAGCTAGATCTTCACCCTAAGTGATTATGAACAGTCAAGTGGCCATTGTACTGGGTACAAGTACTGGAGTAGCTCACTCAGACCCAGCAAGAAGGAGGCTCTTGGTCACATGAACACAGCTTGTCATGTAACAAGCCTTACTGTGAGCATTTTGTAAATGTCTCATTTATTCATCACAATAAAGCTAATACTATAATTATCCTCCTTTCATTTATGAGGAAGCAAAACCCAAAGAGTAGTTGTCTTACTCAGGGTCTCTATTCCTGCACAAACATCATGACCAAGAAGCAGTTTGGGGAGGAAAGGGTTTTTTCAGCTTACACTTCCATACTGCTGTTCATCACCAAGGAAGTCAGGACTGGAACTCAAGCGGTCAGGAAGCAGGAGCTGATGCAGAGGTCATGGAGGGATGTTTCTTACTGGTTTGCTTCCCCTGGCTTGCTCAGCCTGCTCTCTTGTAGAACCAAGACTACCAGCCCAGAGATGGCACCACCCACAAGGGGACTTCCCTCTTGATCACTAATTGAGAAAATGCCTTACAGCTGGATCTCATGGAGGTATTTCCCCAACTGAAGCTCCTTTCTCTGTGATAACTCCAGCCTGTGTCAAGTTAACACAAAACTAGCCTGTATAGTAGTAATACTTGCCTTGGGCCACAGATAGTAGTTAGTTGAACAAAGATTGACCCTCCAGCCATCCAGCGCCAGAAACTAGTCTCAGTAGCTCTCTGTCGTCCCTAAAGTGAACATTGTAATAGGTGTATACATAAAGCCTCTCTTAGACCCCAAAGTGAACATTGTAATAGGTGTATACATAAAGCCTCTCTTAGACCCCACCTCCCTTTATAAGAAGTAAGATACAAGTCACAGTAGAACTTACCAATCAATACCCTAGGGTACTTGCTGGAAGATTCTATTAACATAGTTGATTAAATACTAATATAATCTTCTAAATTAATTTGGCAATAAAATTCATTCTCTAACTTTGTAGATGCTTGGTGCACAAACTTTAAAATGCTAGATTGGAATGTTAGAATAGTTTCATTTCCCAATTGACTGGAGTTCCTTTAGTTAGCTTTGTTATAGCTAAAACAAGTAATTTAAAAAAAAAAAAAGTCTTTATGAGTATTTTGCCTGCATGAATGTCTGTGCACCATGTGTGCAGTGTGCAGTGAGCAGAAGATGTCAGATCACCTGGAACTGGAGTTACAGAGGGTTGTGGGCCACACTGAAGGCACTAGGGATTGAATCCGTGTTGTACAATTCAGTCATCTCTATATCACTGAAACAAGCAATCCTAATAATATTGAACACAGTAAAGCCTTTAATGATTTTGAACAAAATAAGACTATTTTAAAGCAAAAACGAAACAAACAAAACAAAACCCCCTCTCCTCACTAGGATTAACCATTCTCTCTCCCTCCCTTATACCTCCCTCCTCTTCCCCCCTTCTCTCTCCCCTCTCCCCTCATCTCTCTCCCCCTCTTACCTCCAGTTGCTTTAGTTTCTACTCAAATATTCTTTGTTCCTTTTTCTCTAGGATGAGTTTCCTGGTTCTTAGACCATGGGCTCCTAAAGAGAGATCTTTCTCCCTGCTTTGTCCCCCAGCCGCCTTACGTGAAGCACTTATATTAACCCTTACTGAAGTGGGTTAGATAGAATCAACAATTCTTCTATTTGTTTGTTTTCAGAATAATGAAAAGGAAGAATCCCTGAGGCTCCCATGCTAAATAGTGGCATTTCCCTTGATTCTTTTGTTTTAGAAAAGCTTCCTTTCGTTTTCAATTGCTAATTAATTTTTGAGTTTCAGTTAAAAAATTAAGCCAGGAGATTCCATAAAATTATATTTTTCAGTAAGTAAATTCTGAACTTGGATGAATCAATGAAATCGTGTGACTTTCTAGAATGATCTTTATTGTGGGACTATTTGTATCTTGATGTGCGGCGGAGGATGGGGTGCGGTGGGGGTAGGGGGAAATACAGTAGTTCAGCTCTCCCTTCTAAAACCTGGAAATTCAGGATGTGGTTGGAGGAAATCCCACATTTTAGAGAATCTCAGTCTTTTGTTCAACTGAGGAGGAAGTGGGAATTCTTGCGTTTGAGTCCCTAAAAACCACAGCCAAGAGCTGGAGAAATCCCAAGGGAAAGCAAAGGGCAGTGCCCCAGCTGCGTGACCTGCAGAAGCTCTATGGAGGCCGCTGTCTCCTCCTGTGTGCGGCTCCTACCGCCTTCCCTAGCCCTAAGGTGTGATAAGGAATCTCTGCCCGGCATTTCCCCTCTTTCCCTTTGCCCCAGATCTGGAGGTCACTTTTCTCTTTGTTTTAGGCGGGGCAGCTCTCCAAGACTGAAGCAACCCCTGAGCCTCTGGACTTCAAACTCCACGTGTGAGTGTTCGGAGACATCGCGAGTGAATCACTTATCCTGTATTTCATCAAAAGTTGTCAATAGTTAACATCCGAGGAGCTGCCCTGCTTCTGGAGACGTGGAAATCAGGACAATTTACCTTGATATTTTAGTATCAGTCCTCTTTTCCAGAGCCTGAGACTGCATGCAGGCTGGGCTCTGGGTGTGGCTCTTGGGTTGCTCCTCAGCATCCCCACAATGAAGCCTTAGGGCTAATGCGAGTGAGAGTGAGAAGCCAAATCCTCTAATGAAACCTCCTAAGACAACAGCCGAGGAGTTGGCCCAGTGGTTAAGGGCATTTGCTGCCCTTGCAGAGACCTCAGCTCTCTCTCTGCCCAGTACCTACGTGGTAGTTCACAGTCGGCTTGTAACTCTAGCTCCAGGGCATTCGGCACCCAATTCTGACTTAGCAGGTGTCAGGCATGCATGTGGTGCTCAGCCATCCATGCAAGAAAAACACGTATGCACATAAAATCTTAAACTGGCTTTAAAAAAAAAAAAAAAAAAAAAA
>NC_034602.1:92258672-92259760 GCF_900095145.1 Mus pahari | reverse complement strand
TAACTAGTAAATGTACTCCAGTGTAACTTTCTAACTGGTAATAAGGACACATGCTCCACTATGTTCATAGCAGCCCTATTTATAATAGCCAGAAGCAAAAAAAAAAAAAAGATGTCCCTATGACAAATGGCATCAGGCAGAATAGTATTTTAAATGAGAATATTTTTAATCTTACCTCATTTACTCCCCCCAGGGGATTCATGTATTTATCCTCTCGAAATTTATAAGGCATTTAAAATTTATCATTATTTTGAATGTTTTATAAATGCCTTTTAATCTTTCTGGAAACCCTATAAGGTAGCTATTAATGTTCTAATTTTAAGAGTAAAGAAACGAGATACATGCTTTGTTAAAGTCAGACTCATCCAACAAGAAAGTGACACAAACAGCAGCCTTTCTTTGTGTTTTATTTATTTGGATATTTCTGATTTTGAAACAAATTCTCTCTGCATAGCCCTGGCTACCTTAGAACTCACTATGCAGACCAGACTGGCCTCAAACTCATTGAGATCCTCCTGCTTCTGCCTCCCGCTGCGTCAGATCTGACGTCCAGCAGGTCTACATATTCTTCATTTCAGACTGCGTCAGATCTGACGTCCAGCGGGTCTACGTATTTATCATTTCAGACTGCGTCAGATCTGACGTCCAGCGGGTCTACGTATTCATCATTTCAGACTGACACTGCTTTCCTCTGCTGTGCTGCCCCAGGCAGTCAACCCTCTAAACAGCCACACTGAGGAAAGCCACTTCTGACCCACAAGAAGGCAAATATTACTTGTTGACTTTCAGTTTTCGAAATGAACAGGTAGAGGGAACAAAAGCAATGGCTGCAAGAGAGAAAGTAAATCCAGATCAGTCCTGACAGCGGGGAAGTAAGCTACCGAAGACAGAAGCTGGGACAAGCGACTGAGGTGCATATTACAGATATCAAAGCAGACTTGGCCTTCAGGTTCTCCCCAGCATCCTTCAGTCCCTACCTGGCATACCCTGCCCCCACTCTTGAACTTTCTAGCCTAGAGGCTGACCGGCCCTTCCCCCAGAGGCTCCTCTCTGTGTAATTCAGACATTTTGTTTCTCTCTCTCTCTCT
>NC_034602.1:92227023-92258661 GCF_900095145.1 Mus pahari | reverse complement strand
TCCCTCTCCCTCTCCCTCTCCCTCTCCCTCTCCCCCCTACCCCCACTCTCCACTTTACCCATGGTGCCACCTCAGGCCTTGGTCCTTGGGGCCAGTGAACTGAAGCCTCCTGAGAGCAGCTTCCCAATAAACTGACTTTAATATAATTTAATCTGGCTTAAATTAGCTCTGTTCACTGGAAGTGGAGAAATAACCTATCAGACTCCGGAGAGGACCGGACATTTTTTTCTCTGCCAACATCTGTAGCCTGTAGCTGTTGGAACAAGAAAGAAAAAATAGAAGTTTGTTGCCTAAAGTTACAAATAAAACTTAACAGAAGTAGCAAAGGGAGAGAGAATTATATTAGGATGATAGGAGACAGTAAGATAAAAAGCAAGCAAACCACATCTTCAGTGTCACAGGAGGAAAGTAAGCGACTAACGTTTATAGTTCATAAACCAACCGCTCAACAGACAGGCTGTTGGCTTGTTCCTCCTGCTAAATGATGAGAAACTGCCTCAAAACAACTTGGGGAAGAGAGAGCTCCAGGCCAGCCAGAGCTACACAGAGGAACCCTGTCTCAAAAAGTGTGTACTGGGGACAAGAAGCCGGAGAGATGCCTTTAGCTCTGTGGTTAAGGGCACTGGCCATTCTTCCTGTGGACTATGGTTCAATTCCCAGTGCCTACATGCAGGTTCACAGCTCCTAGTAACTTCAGTTCTAGGAAACCCAGAACCCTCATCTGCCCTTTCCCTGCACCGGGAGCAAAAATAGTGTGCATACAGGCAGGCAAACCACCCACCATTATTGAATATGTTTTGCTTCTTGTTTCCAGATTCTCGGAGGCCAAGTGGGAGCTGGTTGCCCGGCTACAGGGCTCTTCCCTGGGGAGATGGGTTTTCTGCTTTTCCTAAAACTTGATGATTTTGCCTTGGGAGGATATCTGTCCTCTGCCCTCCAGAAAGCAATCCAAATTAAAATGCGATGTAGGGTCATTTCTAATTCAAGAGCAGAACAGCTTGGTTTTCCCTCTTGTGCTTTGTTTTGTTTGAAGGGTTGTTTATTTTATTATTAATTTTTGGTTAGCGTGCAAAGAAATAGGTTTGTGACTTTTATACACAAACGTGCCATATGTTCTAACCCGCCCCTCCCCCATAGTTGTCCTCCCATCCCCCTCTTGCTACTTCTCTTCCTTTCCCCCTAAGAGTCCCCTTCCTTGTTTCCTGGTCCTTTAAGGTGTGGCTCCACATTGTTGCAACCCTTATGCAGAAACAGGCGACTGACCACCGCAGCCTGAGAACTGCTAGCTCTGCCCTTCACCCTTTACTGCGCTGCGTGACGACCTCTCCTCTCCTAGGTCTGCTGCAGACAGGGAGAAGATTTTTCCAATTTAGGAAAGCGTGAGGTAACTAGCCCTCCTAGGAGGAAGTCCGCGCAAGCCATCAGGGTCGCACCGCCCTAGGGCTTGCCTCTGAACTTCGTCCCTCCCAGATTTCCAAGCCAGCGAGCAGTTGCTCTGGCTGCAGTCCGAGCCAATGGCAAAAACCCTCCTGAAGCCCGGCCCCGCGGAAGGAGTTGTTTGTTTCTCTTTAATAGGGAAACTCTGCCTGGCTTAAGCTTTTATTCTGTGCGTAACCGACACCCTCCAGGGGCAGTTTAGGACCGGGCACGAGAACCCGGGCCGCCAAAAGGATGAAGTACCTTCTTGACTTGATCCTGCTGCTGCCTTTGCTCATCATCTTCTGCATCGAGTCTCTTGTCAAGCTTTTTATTCCCAAGAAGAAAAAATCTGTCGCCGGAGAGATCGTCCTGATCACCGGATCTGGTCATGGGATTGGAAGACTGACTGCCTACGAATTTGCAAAACTTAAGGCCAAATTGGTTCTCTGGGATATCAATAAGGTAACCGCGCTTCACCGCTGCCTTTCCTTTGTGGTCCACACTGGCAAACAACCACCCTTTCCAGTTCTCTGTAGAGTCCATAGAGCATGTAGTAACTATTGATACTTTTCAGATTGCAAGAGAGACATAATTTGATATCTGTTAAGACCACAGGATGAACGGACCTATGGACGATGGGAATCTTGGTTACCTCCCTTTGCTACATTAACACTGTAAATCCATCCTGAAAGTGGCCTATAATCCCCTCCTACTGACCCTCATAAGCTTTTGGAAAATGCAGCAGTTTTAGGTGCTATACCAAGAGTTAGAGGTGTGCAGCTGTCAAGTCACATTTGCAGCTGCTGAGATGGGTTCGAAATGACACCCTACAGGAATCACCATTGCACTGTCAGTTGCCTACAGGAGTCATTTAAGTCACCTTATAGAAAAAATAATTAAAAGCGAAATAACTTCAGTGCGGGGTCTCCTGTACCTGCAGGTTGAGGTGGGAGGCAAGTTAGAAGGACCTAGTAGTGAAGTGTTTGGCTTTTGGTGGATGACAAAGGGATATCTGAAGGTATCTGCTGGCTTAGCATGCCCCCTCACTGCACTGTGTACATCCATTCTGTAAACAAGAGGTCAAGGTTCATGAGATTAAATGAGAACTAACTCTAGAGAGATTGAGACAGCAAGTAACCAGTGTTCCATGGTATCTACAGCCCAGACGGTAAGGCCTGGTGGCAAACAGGAGATGGGGTACCTCCGTCAGGTGGGGAAAAAGATAACTAGGTATGTATACGATGAACAAAAGATGCAACCTGGGCCGGCATAGGTCAGCTGGCCACGGCCCAGCACAGTCATACGGTCAGGCATATAAAATGGGCTCTTTGCTTGTTAACTGGGAAAGCCGAGGCTTCCCAGGCCTTTAGGTCTCAGAAGGCCAGGGAGATGGTAAGTTAATGCGTGAGGTGATTTAGCCAAGAGTCTAACAGGTGGCACACAAACTAGTTTGAAATTTTATTCTTTAACAAGAATGATTTGGGTTGATGGTTTTCTCTAAAAAAGTGTGTTTATCCAAAAAAATGTTTGATGACTCTTACTGCCTTCTGGAAAGTATTATAATACAGAACTACAGATACCAATGATGAAAGCAGCCTACATGAGCTAAAGAGTCAACAGGCAGCCTGTACTATAGAACCTGTACTATAAAACCTATACTATAAAATGCACACTCAGGTGACAGAGCAAAAGGAAGCAGGAGAGGAGCTTGGGACTGTGTGGTAGGAAAGGCAGACTGCAGGCTGTCTAGGCGGCCAAGGATGGCAGCAGAAGACGGAGTCAAGAGAGACTGGGGTTGCAGATCAGTGTTACAGCGCTACCTCAGCATGCGCAAGGCCCTGCTTCAGTTCCCAGAACCAACACACATAAAAACACAGGGACAGCAAATTCAAGGCTGGGACAAACGGAAGAGAGGAAAAGTCTAAGATCTAGATCAAGGTAAGAACTGAAGCAGACAACACCCACACTAATGGCTGTTCAGTCTGGATGACCCACTTGACTTCAAACATTTAGCATGGAAAGAGGGATGCAGAATACTATATTGATAATGTTGAAGCAGTAGGAGTTTGGTGGGGAAGCTGGGCTAGATAAAAGGCCGGAGTGAACTGTGGTTCTCTGAGTCAAACGCACAGGCTTGGAGAAACTGCCATCAGACGGCGGTTGGATGTTGAGAAATAGTAATGATTCTGCCTGAACTTTGTTACCTGTTTTATCTGTTTCTACTAATTCACTCTGATTGTGGGCTGCACATAATGTTTTCATTTTGCCTCTCCATGCTTTCTAACATATGTAGGCTAATTGTAACATTACAAACATCTGTGATGTATACAGCCAAAACACGAGTCCTGAGGGAACAATGCAGAGATAGGCACAAGGCCACAGGGGCCCTGAGAGAGGGTGCTGAGGGAAGAGCGCTGAGGAGGGATGGGGGAGGGAGGGATAGAGGGAGGGAGGGGAGAGGTGCTGGGAGAGGGGCCCTGGGGAGACAGCTTGGTTGATAATGTGCATGAGGACCCAAGTTTGTACCCACAGTGCCCACTTAAAGATCCAAGGGCAAGGGGGCCAGGGCCTGTAAGGACTGTCACAGAGTGGGGAGCTGGAGGGTCTGTGGACCCTGCTGGCATTAGGTGGGTGGGTGGGGCCTGGAGGACCTTGTGGGCAAGCCAGCCTAGCAGGCAGGACAAACTCCAGGCTCCGTGAGAGCTTGTTTCTAAATAAGTAAATAAATGGAAAGTGGTTGTAAAAGAAATTGTTGACCTATAGTTTCTATATGCACAAACATGCACACATGAACATGAATACATACATACACCACGCACATCAATGCACGCACATTCATGCAGTGCATGTGCTCACAGGGACACAGGCACAGTCGTATGTACGCGCACACACAAAGGTCTTTGTATGTCAGCTGAAGTGTGCTCTGCAGTTGATTGGGAAACAACACTTCTAGTCCCCTTTACTATCCTAATTACTGTGACTTGACCGATCTGATCTGACAAGCTTCTATTGGGCTTGTCAGAGCGCTGCCCCGTTCTGACTTTTGGCTGTGCGGTATTTTATTACAAATATTTGGGAGAAATGTCTTTAATTAAAATGCACTTGAGAAACAAACTGTTCCACTCGTCAGAATGTTCTGCTAGGTTAAATTTTACTTTTGTAATATGCTACTAGACAAATTTAAAAGAGGAACAGGACTCTTACCACCCTTTTGGAGACCTAAGGCCAGGGGCCTCCATTTGGGGGCCTTTGGTTTGGACTCCTGAGGAGTGTTTGAAGATGATTCCTACTGAGGAGGGGTCCTCTGACCACCACACAGAGGGGAGTGGAGAGGAGCGTGACGGAGGGAGTAAAGGACTGTGGGTAAGACTGACCGCTGTCGTCACTCAAGAGAGGGTGGACGCCGGATGACCAGGTGTCCACATCGTTAAAGACCAGTGAGCTGCTTAGCTTAGCTTGGTTTAAATAATCCACCTTGCGCTTTAATAGTATGTCTTCCTACTTGATCCCCAGCTTTTGGGGATGTGTCCCCATTGTTTACATTCTCCATTTGCTCTCTTCGGGTTTTTTTCTAGAGCGGCGTTGAGGAAACAGCTGCCAAGTGCAGGAAGCTGGGTGCCCAGGCCCATTCCTTTGTGGTGGACTGCAGCCAGCGGGAAGAGATTTACAGCGCTGCGAAAAAGGTGAGATTCCACGTGTACTTAGAAATATGTCAGGTGGGGAGCTAGGAAGTGTGCTGGAGATGGTCGCATTCGCTCATTACACAGAGTCATTGTAAAACGTTGCAGCTCATATTCCCCAAGACTGTGTGCCTGGTCAGCGACAGACCTGGAAGTACACAGTGCAATTGAGACTCGGACTTCGGTGTGCTTACTGACCTTATCCTCTCTTAGGGAAGGAGGGATGGCTCCATAGGGGAGGTAGATGGCTCAGTGGTTAAGCATGCCTGCTGCCCAAGCGTGACAACATTCATATGTGAGGTGGCCGCATGTGCCTAAGGTTTGCTGGCTGCCGGCCTGGCTCAAAGCTCAGCAATACCCTATCAGGGGAATAAGGCAAAGGGCAATAGAACAGGACTCCTTCGTCCTCCTCTGGCCTCTGTATGTGTACATAGGCACATGCACCTACATGTACACTACACACACATCATACACACACTATACACATATACACACACATCACACACAATATATACAACACACACATCACACACAGTATATATAACACACACATCACACAGTATACACAACACACACATCACACATAGTATACACAACACACATCACACACAGTATACACAACACACACATCACACACAATATACAAGCACACACACCACACATACTATACACAATGCACACAACACACACTATACACAACATACATATCACATACACTATACACAAGCACATACACTACACACACTATACACAACACACACAACACACACAACACACACAACACACACCACACACAATATACAAGCGCACACACCACACATACTATACACAACGCACACAACACACACACACACTATACACAACACACACATCACATACACTATACACAAGCACACACACCACATACACTATGCACAACACACACACATCACACACACTATACACTACACATACATCACATATACTATACACAACATACACACATTTGGGGGTGGGTACTATGTGGCAAACGTTAGCACCTACAAGGTCTGGGCATCAATCTCAAGAAAAGCCACCAGGCGTGTGTGTGTGTGTGTGTGTGTGTGTGTGTGTGTGTGTGTAGAAACATGCATAACGTGCATACATCCAGCCTCAGCTCCAGTGGTTTTCATTCATTAAGGGTAGAGCAGAGTCCAGGAATCTACATGGCAGCACCCTGTGCAGTTCTCACTCTGACGTGGTCTGACACTGTGGGACACCCTTACCTGTCACCAGCCACATCCCAGCACTGACAGTGTCTTCTGAAGTCAAGGATATGGGTCTGAAACTCACAGCGTTAGGGTTTTGTTTGAATGGCAGGTTGATCTAGTCCCACAAGGCATGGATGTCCTCCTCTACCTACACTTGAAATGCCCTTTGGATGAAATGTGCTCTCTTTGTACCTCGTAGAGGAGGGTCATCAGAGTAACGGGCAAAAGTCTCTAAAATTTGCATTTCTACCAGAGCAATCTGACCTCTCCCTCAGCTAAGTGGACACAAAGATCCCGATTCAACCCAACTGAGAGCCTCTTTGTTTGGATTTATATATAGTTGATTTTTTTTCCTTCTATTTTTAAATAATTCCATTATTTTGGATTTTTTTATTTGAAAAATTTTGACATTATATGATTGCATCATTTCTCCCTTCTCTTTCCTCCTCTGAAACTTCCCATTCACTTCTTGCATTCTCTTCCAAGTGCATGTTTAGGCAGTTGGGCTGATGAGACTCTATGGATATGGTTTCTAATATTAGGAGACACAGGCTCACAGCGAACTCACAGACACTCTGGCTCTTACAGTCTGTCTGCCCTCTCTTCCAGAAGGTTCCCCGAGTCTTAGAATCAAGATAGCTTTATAGATCTAGCTCTTACAGTCTGTCTGCCCTCTCTTCCAGAAGGTTCCCTGAGTCTTAGAATCAAGACAGTTTTATAGATCTAGCTCTTACAGTCTGTCTGCCCTCTCTTCCACAAGGTTCCCCGAGTCTTAGAATCAAGATAGTTTTATAGATCTAGCTCTTNTAGCTCTTACAGTCTGTCTGCCCTCTCTTCCACAAGGTTCCCCGAGTCTTAGAATCAAGATAGTTTTATAGATCTAGCTCTTACAGTCTGTCTGCTCTCTCTTCCAGAAGGTTCCCTGAGTCTTAGAATCAAGATAGTTTATAGATCTAGCTGTTGAGACTTGGCTTTACAATTCTGTGCTTTGATTGGTTGCGGTTTTCTCTTGTGGTCTCATCTGTTGCAAAGAAAGGTTTCCTACATGAGGGTGAGGAGTACTTTTATCTGTGGGATAAGGACAAGTACTTACAGCATTCATAGGGATTATGCTGGTTTAGTAACGTGTGTAGGCTCCCCTCTGAGACCCATGACCTTACTACCCCTGGGTATTTAGCTAGGTTTGCAGTACGAAACATGATTCCGTTCTTGTTGAACAAGTCTTTAGTCCAGTTAGAGAGGTGTTGGTGACGGTTGTAGTTAGGGTTACTACTGCTGTGAAGAAACACCGTGACCAAAAACAACTTGGGGAGGAAAGGGTTTATTTCATTCACAGTTCCAAATAACAGTTCATCAAAAGTGGTGAGGACGGGAGCTCACACGGGACAGGAGCTGATACAGAAGCCATCGAGGGGTGCTGCTTACTGGCTTGCTTCCCCTGGCTTGCTCAGCCTGCTTTCATATAGAACCCAGGACCACAGCCCAGGCATGGCACCACCCACAATGGTCTGAGCCTCAATTGAGAAAATGCCTTACAGTTGGGTCTTACGGAGGCATTTTCTCAGTTGAGGTTCCTTCCTCTCTGATGGCTCTAGCTTGTGTCAGGTTGACATAAAGCCGGTTCAGTCACCCCCAAGGTATGTGTGCCACTGCCACACCTTATAGTTCTCATGCCTTGCTGGTCATTGTCACGGTTGATGAGCATCATAGTTGTTGGTTGTCTCCCCTTTTAGAAGCTTGCAAGGTGGCATCTGGTACCATAGAAGCTAGGCTGCAGGGACAGGCATTCAGGTCAGTTCCTGTTCAGATGCATCTAGGCCCTGTGTCTTAAAATGTATGGTATCTTCAGCAATAAGGACTTACCTATTTGGTCTCTTCACAAAAATAGAACCATGACTAGAACAATTTGTCTTCTTGATTCTTTGTTTTTTGAGTTCTTTATATGGTTTGCCTATTAATTCTGTCAGATGTGTAACCGGCAAAGGTTCTCTTCCTTTCTGTGGGCTTCCTCTTCACTCGGATGATTATTCCTTTAACTATGCAGAAGCCTTTTAGTTTTCTGAAGCCTCTCTTGTCAAATGTTGGCCTTATTTCTTGGAATCCTATTCAGAAAGTCTAGGTACCGCCTGTGGTGTTTGTGTACCAGTGGTTTTGGTCCATGTGGAGTTAGTTTTATGTAAGGCGATAGATATGGGTCATTCTTCTGCATGTGGACATCCAGTTTTTCCAGCACCGTCTGTGGAAGTTGCTTTCTTTTTTCCAGGCTATGCTTTTCGCATCTTTGCCAAATATTAAGTGCGTGAAGGTACCTGTATTCATGTTTGGGTCTTTGATTTTGTTCCATTGTCTGCTTGTCTGCTTGTCTGCATGGCTCCGTGACATATCTTAAGGTCTAGATTGGTAATTTCTCTAGCATAGTTCTTTTTGCTCAGGATTGTTTTGGCTAATAAGGAGCTTTTGTGGTTCCATATGAATTTTAGGATTTTGTTTTTTATTTTCCTGAAGAATGAGGTGGGGATTTTGATTGGGATTGCATTGAATTTGTAACTAGCTTTTGCTAAAACAGTCACTTTGCTAATGTTAATTCTTCCAATCCCTGAACATGGGATGTCTTTCCATTTTCTGTTGTCCTTTTCTATCTCTCTCTTCAGAGGCTTAAAGTTTTCATTTTTGTGGTCCTTCACTTCCTCAGCTGAGTTTATTCCTATATATTTTATTTTCTTTGAGGTTATTGTGAATGGGAATTCACATGTCCATGATCTCCTTGGTATATGTTTGTTCTTGGTGTATAGAAAATCTTGATTCTGTGTCCTGCTGCATTGCTGAGTTTATCATTTCTTGTTTTCTGGCAGAGTTTTTGCGATCTGTAATATATAGCATCATGTCATCTACAAATAGGGATAGTCTGATTTTCCCCCTATTTGTATCCTTTTGATTTCCTTCTCTTGCTTTATTGCTGTAGCTAGCACTTCAAGCACCATATTGAAAGGGAGTGGGGAGATTAGACATCCCTGTCTCATTCCTGACTTCAGCAGGATTGCTTCAAACTCTTCTCCATGTATGATGTCATTGTCTGTGGGTCTCTCATGTATGGCTCTTACTATGTTGAGGTGTGGTCCCTCTAGCCCTACATTCTCCAGGATGTATTGTGAAGGTGTATTGGATCTTGTGAAAGGCCTTTTTCTGCATCTGTTGGGATGATTGTATGGTTTTTGTTGTTAAGTCTATTTATGTGGTTGGTTACGTTTATTGATTTATAAAATGTTTCAGGGATAAAGTCAGTTTGGTCATACTGGGCAATCCTTTTGATGTCTGTCTGTTTTCTGCTTGTCAGTATTTTTCTGAGCATTTTTGAATCTGTGTTCATCAGGCAAGCTAGCACATCATTTTCTTTTTTTGCTGTGTTTCCTGGTTGTGGTGTTCCAGTGATATTAGCTTCGTAGACTGAGTTTGGGAGTGCTCCTTAATGTCTCCATTTTTTGAGTAAATTAAGAAGAATTGGTCATTGATCTTTGAAAGTCTGGGAGAATTCTGCTGTGAATTCATCTGGCCCTGGTGTTTTTTTTTGTTTTATTTTGTGTTTTTGTTATCTTTTTATTTATTTTAGCTAAAAGGCTTTTCATTATTATTTTGATTTCCTTGTTTGCTAAGGGTCTGTTTAGATTGTTGAGTTCTTTTGGTTTAATTTTGGTGGTTTGACTGAATATAAAAATTTCTTTTTTTTTTTTTCATGTTTTCAAAAATAGCTTAATGGTATACAGGTTTCTAAAAAATTCCCTAGTGTTATTCTGAGTTTCTTTGGTCTCTGTTGTAAAATTTTCCATGTTTATTTCTGATTTTGTTAATCTGGGTCCTCTCTTTTGGCTGGTTGGGCCAAGGATCTGTCTATCTTGTTTATTGTCTCAAAAGCACTGCTCTTAGATTTGTTGGTTCTTTGTATTATCTGTTGTTATTGTTTCTGGTTCATTGGTTTCTGCTCTGATTTTTTTCTTCCCATTAATTGGGTTTGGATTTGGTTTGTACTTATTCTATATTTCTTAGTTGTATCACTAAGTCATTTATTTATGCTCTTTCTGATTTTTAATACAGCCACTTGGAGCTGTGTATTTCTCTTATGAGATGCATTCACATTGTACCCGAGGCTTAGCTATGTTTTATGATCATTTTCATTTAGTTCTAGAACATTTTTTATTTATATTTGAATTTTTTTTTTAAGGCCCATTCATCATTCAGTAATGTGCTTTTTAATCTCCATGAGTTTGTGTGTTTACTAAAGATCTGTTTGCTGTTAGTTTTAAGTTTTGTTGCTTTGTAGTCAGATAGAATACAAGAAGTGATTTCAATCTTTTTTGAATTTTAAAGATTTGTTTTGTGTTCACAGATGTGGTCCAACTTAGAAAAGTTTCCATGTAGCTTGTATGTTCTTTGGTGTTTGATTGGAATGTTCTGTAAATATCTGTTAAGTCCATTTGATGTATGATGTAGTTAATTCTGGTATTTTTCTGGTTCAAAGGCTCATGGAGAGTATGGGCCTGTAGGTATTGAAATCTCCTACTAATATTGCATTGCTATTAAACTTGTGTCTTTAAATCCAGCAGCAGTAGTGGTTGGTTGGTTGTTTTTATGAAATTGGGTTCCCCAGAATTTGATACATATATGTTTAGGATAATAACATCTTCTCGGCTAACTGTCCCCTCGATTAGACTGGTGTGTCCTTTTTATCTCTTCTGACTAGTTTTAGTTCCAAGTTTACTTAGTCAGACTGTCGGATAAGCTCTCTGTGTCTACCAAGTGTACTGGACTGTAGAAGAGAGTACCACAGCCACAGGGCTATGGTGGTCATTAAATTAATTTTGAACTACCTAACAATTCAATTGTCAGCTTGCTTTCTTTACTAAGAAACATGCAAATTTGGCAGCATTCCCACCCTGAGAAAAAAATAGATAATGAAGAAGAAAAAGATTTTTTGTTTTGTTTTTATAAAGCATCTGTAAATAAAGTACGAGAACTGTTACAATTAAGAAACTACTCAGCCTTCTGGACCTAAGAATATAAGATTAGAGATTAAAATCCATATGTCCCTAAATGATCAATTGGGTTATTAAACATTAAAGATCTTTTGTGCAGACACAGAACTGTGATGTTTAACTAGATAATTATACTAAGCACACATTCTGTAAATAAATATTTTTAAAGGAGAAAATTTTGATGGTATTGGGGACATTCTTTAGTAACATGAGACAGCAGTCTGAGGAAATTATTCATAATTTTCCTTCTGTGATAGAGATGTGAGGAGTGACTATGGATGAAGGACAGTTACTTTACTATAGAGTGGCCCTTACCACCTTACTTACATACACCCTGATGTGATTCGGCTGTACTAATGAGACCTGGGCATGAACCTTTGTTCCCTGGCAGCCTTTCTGTATGAGGTTCTTTGTGGAGATATGGAACAGTTCAGGTTGAACCTTTAGAAGCCTAAACCATTCTATTGGTTCTTGTCTCTCAAGTGGGCAGACAAGAGCATCACCTTAAGTATTGTGGTGAACACTAAATACAAAGACGATGAAACCATCTGAAAACTGTGCAGGGGAGCAAATGATCCCATGGGGCATTCACACTTACCTTTCAGTCCCCAGCATACCATGGCCCTAGAGCTAAACAATGGCAGCTTTCTTAGGAGAAGTTTAGCTTTTTATTAGAGCCCAATATATATCAGAGTACTGCTGACTCTAGCGTGTACACAATCAGTAAGTTTAGCTGCTCACAAGCTAAACAGAAGTTCTTATATGAGTTCCTTGCACTGTTAGACCTGAGTGCTATGCTGCTCTGGTCTTCTGAAAGGGAACCTAAGCTTTGGGAGTCTGCAAACTTTCTTATTTACAGGTGCTGTTAGTGTTTACAGTAGACTCCAGAAGATGCAGCAATCACTTGGGAAAAAGTACATCACCCCAAGTTCTTCCTTCTTGAATATGACTAGGCTTTACTACTCAAAGGATGCCCTGCGAAGCCCTTGGCAGGCAGCCCTGTTATCTTGCTTATATTTCCTCAACTGAAATCATTTAACCCATAGCTGCAATAACCTTTGAAAGCTGCAGTGGCTTATGTAACACTCCAATATAATTCCTTCGGTTTCTCAAATGTTCTTCCTTCTGAACTAATACCAAAGGAAGAAGTTAATTACCAAGGGGAAAGACTTACATGGTAGAAACCAAGCACATAATTTTTTGTTTGTGCTTTCATTTTGTTTTGAGACTATGTAGCCCCAGCTGGCCTAGAACTCTCTGTAGATCATATTGGCCTCAAACTCACAGAGATCTGCCTGTCTCTGCCTTTGAGTTCTGAAATTAAAGAAGTAAACCACCATTCCCAGCTATGTATAATACTTATATTATTTACCTCATCTATATTTCCATATAAAGACCTTCTCAGATACCTCATAAGGCCAAGAAAAGAATCTACAAACATACCCCTTTGGACATAGTTATAAATAGATGTGTATCAATGGCATAATAGTAATAGCTCATATACGCACCAAATAGCTCATGTACATGTTTCATTTCTTCCCCAGTAACATAACAAACTATATTCTTAACTGTTTTAAGCAATGGAAATTTGGAATCACGTATTTTAAGTCCAGAGAACAGAGTCAAAACTCTACTCAAGGCTGACCAAAGATCCCCTACCCGACACTCCTAAGCTTTTGCCACCCTATGGAGAATGACTGGCAAGCAATGGAGGAAAGGAATCATGAAAATAAAGGGGCATGAGATGTGGCCGTCTTAATAGTGCAATCAGTGTTGCGTGATTCCTCACAAATGTCCTAGAATCTGCTAATAGACTTAACTCATTTCTTCTTAACTTTTGAAGAAGTGCTTTAAAAAAATCAATGCTGTTTATGCAAATATCCCTGTGGCCATAATCAACAGAGTAAGGTCAAGAGACTAAATTACAAAAGAATTCTAAACAGAGCCACTTTGGGCTTAAGCAGGAAGACAGAAAGTATCTTTTACACCATGTTGACATAGAGGTAACAAAATTGCTTCTCCCCATGCCTACTAGATAAAAATGTATCTATCCTCTTAGGGGCTGGAAAGGTGACTCAGCAGTTAAGAGCACTGACTGCTCTTCCAGAGGTCCTGAGTTCAATTCCCAGCAACCACATGGCCTCCAATGCCCTCTTCTGGTGTGTCTGAAGACAGCTACAGTGGGCTCGCATACATAAAATAAATGAATAATTCTTCAAAAAGAAAATGTATGCTCTTTTAATAGAATATGCAAACCTACAATCAAACCACTTAATGGATACATTTTCTTCTTTGATGGTTTAAGGTAAAGGAAGAAGTTGGAGATGTTAGCATTCTGGTCAATAATGCCGGCGTTGTCTACACTGCAGACTTATTTGCTACGCAGGACCCTCAAATTGAAAAGACTTTCGAAGTCAATGTGCTTGCACACTTTTGGGTGAGTATTACCTTTACAAGACATTTCTTTTGGAAGACTCAAAGATTAAGAGTTCGTTTCTAGTGATATGACTACGTTTTACCAACAACTGCACTTCCAAAATGAATAATGAGGTAAATCATTGTAAGTTTCAGTTATCATGTGTGTTTTGGTCCTCTGTCTTTTGGCAATATATAGCTGAGTCTGGCTTTGAACTCCTGATCCTCCAGCCTCTGCCTTCAAAATTCTGGGTTTGCAAGCATACATCACCATGCTAAACTAGATTTGATTCTAAACTAGATTTGCATACCTTTCTGTGATAATATAGAGAATACAGCGAGGAGATAAGAGACCACCCGAGTCATTATCTATGACAATGTAACGAGGGTGAGGGTGGCATGCTTTCAAAGTCTCATAAGACTCAGACCCATTTTATTTCCTGGCCTCAAAAGCTTCAGACTTTATAATGGAGCTCACCATTCAAGGATATTAGTTGTATGTTTCTGAAGGCGCCAAGTTGTTCCCAGAGAGCTAGTGTATAAAAGACCCCTTGGTATATTCTTAGGTATGAGCTTAGGGTGATTGGAGCTACTGAAAATGCACTGTGCTTTTATCCTGCTTTTCCCAAGTCGTTGATACCTATGTTTGTATTTGGTGACATATAGTGTATTAGCTTATTTGTTTCTGTATATCCCCAGCACTCAGTGGATACTCAATAAATGTTTAATGTACAAATTAATTAGTAGCCATTAGAAGATTGCTCTTCATGGTATTTTGAGATGATGATCAAATTGTTGTCTAGTGGTTTAATATTGTTACTTCTTGTGCTCTAGAGTGTCATTTCTATTCAATATATAAAATGGTTGAAGGCATCAATGGTAAGAGGTAGCCGGTCAGGGACATAAAGTAGTTAGCAGTTTAAATGAAATGAGTTCTCAACGCTTTGGTGTGTGTTGCAGTTTTTCCGATGTGACCTGCTGTCTGTCCATTTGTCTTAAGCTGGTCTTGGCAATCAGGTTTTCATTTGAATCAGGAACAATGTTTGGGAAGTATGTCTTTGTCTTAAAGTATTCTCTGTGGGCTATGTACCAGAAATAACACGTGGTTTCTTTTGAATAAAAATTATTTCTAGACCACCAAGGCATTTCTCCCAGTGATGATGAAGAATAATCATGGCCACATTGTCACTGTGGCGTCAGCAGCAGGTCACACCGTGGTCCCCTTCTTGCTGGCTTACTGGTGCGTGAGTACTTCTTCATTGACTCTAACACTTAACGTGTATGCTTGTAAACTTTTATATAAGATGCACACATATCTTACATAAAAATAAACTACCTATCTACCCATATACATGTCTGCATATTTACACACATCTATAGTTAGATGTCCAGATACATACATAATCTGAGTTTGGGTGCTTACTTTTTACTTTTTCTTATCCTAGCTAGTGAGGGTTCTCTTCATCCTGATCATATATTCAAAGTTGCCAAAACAGGAAGAGCTCCACAAAGTCTTGGGATTAACAGTGGCATCAACTCTTAAACCCTCTTTCAGTTCACTTCAAGGGCTGTTCTGGAAGTCTCCAGAGGAACTACTCGTCAGACAATCACTTAAAACATTTCCCATGCCTTCTAGCCATAAGGAAACACAACAGTAATGTTTTTGCACCATGAAGATGGCAGTATAAAGTAGCTTATAAAGAGGAATGGCCCTTTAAAATTGACAGAGGGTATCATCTGAGACAGCTGTAAGCACCAAACAGTGGGTACACCTCCATCCAACTACAGCTCTGTAGTTTCCGAGCCGTACAGAGCACCCCTTGTAGTTCCCAGCTGCGGGCCACATCTGTGAGCCTTACCTACCACAGCGTCTTCATTGATTCCGTTTTTGCTCAGTGTCTGCTCGGTGCTAGAGTTTTCACAGAGAAACTATGATTTCTCCCAGCAGAAAACTTTCCCTTCAGCTGTTGTTGATAAGTGAGTACCTGAGCCTAGATGCTTCTAAGCAAACACACCACTTTCTTTTTTCTTCTTTCTTTGTGCCCCCCTCTCTTTCCCTCTTTTCTCCTTCTCCCTCCTTCTATCCCTTCCTCCCTCTTTTTTGTTTTTTTTGAGACAGGGTCTTCTGTAGCCCAGCCAGGGATGATCTTGAACTCCTGACCCCTTTGTTTTTACCTCCCAAGGCCCAGCCTTGCAGATGTGTCAATGTGCCTAGTCCACACCGTGCTGGGGATCACACGTGGGACCTTGGCCATGCTAGGTGGGTGCTCTACACTGAGCCACATCCTGGCCTCAAAGTTGATATTTAAAAGAGAACAATTAGCTGGAAATGTCATTTTGTCACAAATAGCGTAAGAATTAGCTTACAATGAAATGCTGCCTTTAAAAGATTTAAAAAGAAACAACAGTTCTGACCATCATGAAGAATTGAGGTGAAATTGCCAAGGGTAAGGGGGGTCTACTCACTGAGGTTTCCTACATTCATATCTAGGTTCACCCTAAAGTTCAAACCTACTCTACTGTCGTTCACTATTCTGAAGAGATCTCTTACATCCTAAGAGACTGGACCTCACAGCTAGAGTTAATAACACCCCTTACAGTCACCTAAGACTGCTGTCCTACTGTGCTCTCAAACTCTTTAACCTGCCTTTAACAGAACAGTGTAACAACCAGCCTTACTTGCCTTGGATTTCCCATGGAATCAACTTGCACCAGTGAAGCTAATGCGCAGCTGCAGTCTTAGCCAGTGACCTAATCACTTGTCAAACTGTTAAAGATTTCTGTAACAGTTTTCTGTAACAGTTTCTGTAAGTCTCCTTCCCTTCCCCATGGGGTGTTTTCTGTGCTGCTCAATGGATACATAGCAAAGTCCTTTGTTAGAGACAGACACACACAGTCACACACTGTCAGAAGATAGAAACAAGGGCAGTTCTCAGCCTTCAGGCAGGCGCAGACTCAGACGAGAGACAGAGGATGGAAGACAGAGGGAACACGAAGTAGAAAATCCCAATCTGGGCTCAGGCCTGACAGACTCCAAGGGGAAGTACCATTCCTTCTCAGAGCTAATCCCTGATGCTTGTAATCATGCCTGTCCTCCCTCAGACACTTGAGACTATAAACTCTGAGCTGTTTTTTGCATTTCTGCATTTTGATTCACCTAAAAAAAAATCAGAAAATAGAATTTAGTAAAAAAAAAAAACAAAAACAAAAATTATCGATAATCTCACCAAGCACAAATTAGCATGTTAAGCATTTGGTACAACTTTTGGACAACGTTTTTGGACACATAGTCATACATGTAAGAAATAACCCATAGTGAGTCACTGCTGCGGTGGGTGGTACACACCTGTAATCTAAGTTCTTGGGAGCTACAAGCCAGAGAATCAGGCTATATGAGTTCAGAGCCTGTCCAGGCTGCATAGATACTTTCAAAAACAAGGGCCAGAGTCATAGAGTACTTGCCAAGCATGTACAAGGTCCCAAGTTTAAAGAGAGGGGGAGGGTAAAGAGTAGGGAGAATAAAAGAGAGGAAGAAAGAAAACCTATAGTTATCATGTATAGTGACACTGAGACAGGAAGATCACAAGTTCAAGACCAGCCTGGGCTGCATCACAAGTTCAAGGCCAACATACAGGACATAGTGAGACTTTGTCTTAAAACAAACAGAAAACCTACAAAAACCAACTACATTATAATCTTGTATTTTGAATCTAAAACTTTTAAGCTGTACATATTAATAATATACGCCAGCATCATTTTCAGTTCCTGTGACATGATACTATGTACATCACTACTCAATCATTGAGACTTTTGCATGATTCTCTCAGTTAATAGGAATACAAATCTCCAGACCCAGGAAGGGCTCAGAGCAAGTCTCTGGCTGGCTCCTTCCCTCTCTTGGTAAGGATTAGCCACCAGCAGGTCAAAGGACCTCTTTAAACCTCAAGGTCAGCAAGACCACCATTTCCCCAAAGCACCTTCACACAAGCAAGTTCTAGGCTCTGGGATCTCGGCCAACTTGGATCCAATCACTGTATGGATTTGGCGGCTTGGTGACTGTGGTGTGACCAGAACAGGGAGATCTGAATGCTGCCCGTCACAGCCGTTTTAAATGTTCTCCACTATTTACTTTCTTGAGCTTTCTCCAACATTAATCTCTTGAAGCCCAGTTGACAGTTTCTCGGTGCAAACACTTGCACATGACTCTTAGTCACAGAGTAGGGCGTGGTGAATTTGACTTCACTTTAACGAACTTCATGCTCTTGTCAAACTGCCTTCCAGAAAAGAACAGTGTAACCCGGGCTTTGGAAAACAGGAAGCCGTAGTTAGTTTTTAGTTTTGTTTTATCTCACTTTTTAAAAAAGCTCAGATCCAGACTTTAAAGGTTGCTAACCTCAGTTATCTATGGTGAAATCTGCCCGTATGTTGAAAGACAAACTGAGAAAATATCAATTTTCATGTTATTTGACCATTACATACTAGAGGAAAATGCTACCATGTGTGTTAATGAGTGAGCATGTTTTTATGTCTGTCTCTGTTGGCATTTTATCTTGTGGGGTTTCTTCTACTTTCCTTTAGTCTACCAAACTTTACTTTGCGTCTCAAACCTCGATTCCTGGTTCGGTAAACAACACTCATAAAAATACCTACATCATGGACTCACTGGGAGGCTTAGATAAAAATGAACCATATGATTAATCGTGGGCAGCTTCTGTCCTGTGCCAATGATTTTAGACACTATCACTTTCATTTCTGATGCTTTGCAGGGTGCAGAAGCTTTCTGTGCTGTTATGGAATCCAACAATGTTTCATTCACAGCTTCAATGTATTTCTAAGCTTAAAAAATGTAGCAGAGCGTGGTGGCACACGCCTTTAATCCCAGCACTTGGGAGGCAGAGGCAGGCGGATTTCTGAGTTCGAGGCCAGCCTGGTCTACAAAGTGAGTTCCAGGACAGCCAGGGCTACACAGAGAAACCCTGTCTTAAAAAAACCAAAAAAAAAAAAAAAAAAAAAAAAAAAAAAGAATAAGAGCCGGATGGGGCGCACCTTTAATTCTGTCACTCAGGAGGCAGAAGCAGGAAGATCTCTGGGCTACAGAGTGAGTTCCAGACAGCCAGGGCTACACAGAGAAAACCTGTCTCAAACAAACATATTTATATATAGAAGAGAAAAGAAAAATTTCCCCAATTTTCTGTTGTTTAGAGTACAATGAGATTGGCAATAACGTATAGATACTTTATCTAACTTCTAATTCATAAAGATTTAGAAACATACAACTATCTGGTAATTAATATCACCCACTGGACTATACACTCAAGTGACCTTTTATGTTACATGTATCTTACGACTTTTTTTAAAAATAGTAATGTAAAATACCAGCAAATGACTGAATTATATACCTTCAGAAGGTTAACTGAGTTAATATGACTTAATATTTCAATAAAGCTCTTTTTAAATTTAGCTACCTAGAAAAATACGGTCCATCTAGAGTAGTTTCAGAATATTTCCAAGTGAAGATGCTTTTGTAAAAATTGCTTTGCACAGTGATTCATTTATGACAAATATTTACTGAGTGTCCACTAAGAAGCAAGCCCTAGGCAAGGCCTTGGAGACTCATTTGTGCCCAGGAGAGTCATGGAGATTATAGCAAAAGTGTCAGTAAAGAGCTCAGGGCTTAGTCAGTCAATAAAGTGCTGGTCTGGCCACACAAACATAAGAACTGAGTTCAGATCCCCCCAAACTCAGCAACACATGCCTGTGACCCCTGGGGCTTGCTGGCCAGGCAGGGTAGCCAGCGGGCAAGCTTCAGGTCCAGTGAGAGACCCTGTCTCCAAAAGTAAAATGAAGGCATTAGTGGAAAACACCAATCTCAAAATCTTATATTTACCCAAATACATACATACTACACCCACACCACACACTGACACAAACACCCTACAGACCCACACATGCATTACAAATCTGAAATATTCTATCCGAGAAAACTTAAGAGTATTATATAATGACGGTGGGGGGCGAGGGTAAGATAGGACTCTAAGGAACTTAAAGAAGAACAGATGTGTACAGAGGAACTTCCCCCTGAATTCCGCCACCATTTTAGAATAAATAATAAACAGATTACAGTGACATCGGATTTTCTGGAAAAAGCAACAATCAAAGCGAACACTCCACAGGTTTCTTGCCTTCTCTTCAGTGCACTGAAATCCACCTGGTTAGGGACCCAACACGTAGGTAATGTTCTGTGACACGTGCTTGAGGTTCTTAGGAATTAAGCTCTGACCCGCTAAATCTACACCAGGCCTGTGATTCGGGGCGTCTCCGCTACCGCCTCCCCACCCCGCTGCTGGTGGGAGGAGCTCACCTAACTGCAGCACCCCACTATTCTTGAATTCACTTGTGAATTCCTTCCTTTCAGTTCCAGCAAGTTTGCCGCCGTTGGCTTCCACAGAGCTTTGACTGATGAGCTGGCTGCCTTGGGACGAACAGGAGTTCGAACATCGTGCCTCTGCCCTAACTTCATAAACACTGGCTTCATCAAGAACCCAGAGACCAAGTAAGTCGGCCCAGGGCGAGATCCGAGTTAGCTGAGCGCAGGTGCTTGCTAGGGATTTAGCTCTGTGGACTTCCTAAACAGATTAATCCCTGAACCGCCTGATACCTGATGCTTTCAGTTCGTGATGCTTGTGAGAAAACAGGTGGGGAAACAAGGAGAGAAAGACAGGAGGTCACAGCTGTAAACGCAGACCTGAATGGCGGGGTCGGGTGATGGTGGGGGGAACGACAACGACTGGTTAATCTTTCCTTTGTTTCTTCAACCCCAGATCAGCGGGTTTCAGACTCACAAACACATTTTTTTTTCTTTTTCTTTTCTTTTCTTTTCTTTTCTTTTCTTTTCTTTTCTTTTCTTTTCTTTTCTTTTCTTTTTTTTTTTCTTTTTTTTTTTTTTTTTTTTTTGGTCTCCTGGAGTGCTTGGGACAAAAATCTGGGCCCCTAAATCCCAGAGATGACTTACATTGTTGGTTGAGGTAGGGTAGTGGTGAGGAGGGCGCCTGGAACCCTGGTCAAAGCCACGTGGGGTGATCCCAGTGATGCTGTGTGACTGTTCGCCACAGTGCCCCTCCAGAAGCGAGGCACCAGCTTACAGTTTACCAAAGGGCATCTTATGTCTGCATCAGCTCCTTGCTGTTTACCTTTTAATCGCCGCCAACTCCTGTGGGAGTTTGTCAGTCTCACGGTGTCTGCTTACTTGTCTAGGGAGCCTCAGAGTTTTAAAGCGAATATCTAATAGCCCTTCCTGTATCTGAGACCCCTTTACATGTCCCATTGACTGCATAAAGTTTTCCCAAGTGCTCCCCCATGGCCTTTAGGTTCCATGAGGTGTCAGGTCTCTCTCCTTCTACACTTAATCTACCCATATCAGCCAGAAAAAGACCAAACTTAACATTTGAAACAGTGTGTACGGAATGTATAGCCATTGTAGAGATAAAAGATCATGGCTCAAGCCGTGAACCTTCCTAAGTCCTACTGTAGTATAAGATTTTTCCCTTTAGTTTTTCCATTGGTGTGTAGTCATTGTTCATGGTATTATATTAAATAAGGACATTTTCTTTCTTTTTTAAAAAAATTTTAACCTAGGAACCTCTGTCTTGTTTCTTTAATCATTTTGAAACCACTAAGTTTTTTACAAAGCAATATGCAAGTGATTGTGAGCTAGTAACATTTTACAAAGATTTGTACACTTCTACAGTCTACACTAAGATTGCCACAAAGTTAGAAATGTAAAATTCATCATGATGATTTACAGTGTGGTTAGAAGTTAATAAGGAAACCTTGCATTGATTGTCAGTCAATGGATTCCAACACAGAAAAATCAAAGAACCTTCCTGTCTTCTGGTTACTAAGAGAAGTGTGTGTGATGCTAAGAATATTGAAGTATATATTTACAGGAAATGGATGATAAAAATCAACTAGGTTTCCTAAAACCATAGCTCTGATGTCTATCTCACACTGAGGGAATTTGTGATGTTGGTAATAGACACATTTTTATAGGATGTTAAAAAATACATAAGAATAATGTATTCATTGTTACTACTTGAATTTGTAACAGACACTTTACATTTCCTGTGTCTCTCTGTCTGTCTCTGTCTACCTCTGTCTGTGTCTCTGTCTCTTTGTGTCTCTGTTTGTCTCTGTTTCTCTCTCTCTCTCTCTCCTTCTCCTGGCTTTTTACAGTTTTCCTGGGTGCCAGGGATGGCACTCGCATCACCACACCTGCACAGCAAGCCCTTCACTGCCTGCATCATCTCTCCAGTCCTTGCCTGTACTTTTGTGCCTTATGCACATACACAGCTCTATGCATCTATCTACATCCTGGGGATTCACAGATGAGTGAAAGCACATTTGTCTTTCTGGGACTGGCTCAATTCACATTTCCCTGTGAACACTGTAACTTGGTCTTTATGGCTGAGAACATTTCCGTGCATGCATACCACACTTTTGTTAACACACACACACACACACACACACACACACACACACACACGTTGCCGGATGCCTAAGTTGGTTCCATCCCTTAGCTCTAGTAAGTAGAGCGGTGGTAAACGTTGCCACGTGTCGTCTTAGGAGTAGTCTAGCTGGGCCTTATGGTAGATCACCAAGCTGAGCCTCTGTCTTCTCGTGTACATTCTCACCAGCACCTGTGTGAGGAGAGGAGGAGCTTGAATTTGCGTTCTGAATGACTGACAGGTCCTCACCTGAGCTCTGAGTTGTTTTTGAAATTCAGCCAATCCAACTGGGAGAGGCAGGAACCTCAGTGTAGCCTGTGTGCATCTCTCAGGTGGCTGCTGAAACTGAGCAATTATTTTTCATGATAATCAGCCATTTGATTTCTGTCTTTTCATTTATTGCATGGACTTGGTATCTTGAAATTTTAGTTTTTTTAAGGTTTTAAGACTCTAGATATTAGTCTTCTGTTGGATGTACAGCAAGCTAGGATTGTGTCCCGTTCCTCAGCCACCATCTGTCTTTACTTGGTAACTTTTCTGTGTAGAACTTCTTATTGTCACGAGACCTCATCCCCAAAGAATCTATTTTACGCTACAATTTTGTTAGAAAATAAAAGTAAGACTAAACATAGGTTTTCTAGCACCACCCATGATCCCAGCACTCTGGGGGCTAAATTTCATACCAGCACAGGCAACAAAGCAAATCCACCTCTAACAACAACAAAAGAAGCACAGGACAGGCCAAAGGGCAAGACAGTCTGTTCAGGAAGCCAGTGATTAACTCCATCTGCATGAACTATAAAGCCCTAACTTAGCCCAGAAGAAAGGACAGGTCAGTATGGAGTTGGGGAACAGCGGTACCAAAATACCCCTTGTCGCTTCCTCTCTATCTCAGGATTTAGATGCTGAAGTAACATATTGGAATTCTTAAAATAAAATAAAATAAAATAAAATAAAAAGCAGGTTATCTTTCATTTGTTAAAACCAGGTACCACATTTTAAAGCTATTGCTGTTTTAACCTTGCCCCAGGACATGGCTGGACGAGGCAAGAGCGCCCTCTGCTGGAGCACATGTATCCCTAGGAGAAATAACTAGAGACTAGCAGCGTGTGCCCCAGCTGATCACTAAACAGTCTTTTTCTTACATCTAGAGCACTGGGGTAGATGCTGTCCAGCTATCCGGTAGATGAGCCGTCTGAGGCTTAGAGTTATCCCCACGAGCAGCAGAACAGAATCTCAGAACCAGTTACCCAGAACCAGATTTCTCTCTGAAGAAACTGGAACGGCTTCTAAGTGGCCAAATTTGAAATGGTGTGTCCCAGATTACCGTTGGTGCTTAAATCCACCCCTACGGGCACTCATGTGTCGTTTATCACTTGTGTTTACACATGTAACACACTGCAAAGAAGCAGGCTTTCCATAAAGGCAAGAGTTCACTGCAGTCTGAATGTATGTGAATTACATATTGTCATGCCCCCTGATTAAGTTCTTGGGAACTAAGAATTATTCTTATTAAATAAACTTGGATAGCAGTAGAGTTATTTCAAAATATTCACCTGCTAAATGCCAAAAGCGGTCCCAGGTACTTTCTGTTTGCCTTTATTCTCTGATCTGATCCTGCATGTCAGCTTTGATCCTCCGGCCATGGTTTGATAATCTCTGTTTCTCTGACTCTCTCTCTCTCTCTCTCTCTCTCTCTCTCTCTCTCTCTCTCTCTCTCTCTCTCTCTCTCTCTCTCTCTCTCTCTCTCTGCCTCTCAGTGTCTCTTTGACTGTTTCTTTCTCTCTCTTTTTCTCTTTCTCTCTCTTTCTCCTCCCTCCCTCCCTCTCTTTCTCCTTCTCCCTCTCATTTCATACAGCCAAATCTGAATTCAGCTCGCTATGAAGCAAAGATGACATGAGCCTCTGACCCTCCTGCCTGCCCCATGTCTTCCAGTTTCTTCCACTCCTAATTCCTATAACAAGTCTGCAGCTGGTCATCTTTTTGTCACTCTGGCAAAATACTGGTGATAATCAACATGCACAGAGAAAACATTTATTTTTGTCCACGGTTTTGGAGATTCGCGCCTGTGATTGGTTGGTCTCACATTTTCCGGCACATAGCTAGGTAACACTTCAAGGTGGCAGCCAGAAACCAGGTGTGGTGACTCATGCATCTAATCTTAGTGCACATTAGACTCATTATCACAAGTTAAAGACCACCTTGGGCTTAAATACTGAGACCCAACACAAAACAAAACAGGAAGCTTCCATGCCATCTGTTCTTGGAAGAATTATTAAAAGATTTCTGTCAGTTCTCCTTTAAACATTAGAAAAAGAAGCTGAGCATGGTAGCTAGGACTTCCAGTTCAGATGTGTCTATGTAGAGAGATCTGGGCCAGCCTGGGCTACACAGTCAGACCCTGACTGTCTTAAACAATCAGTCTTGAGTACCGATTGAATTTCTTACTAAAGGCCTGCTCCATTTTCTAGTTTCCTCGTGAGTCAGTTTCAGTGGCTGCCATTCCTTAGGTCTGTGAGTCTCATGTGGACTGTCACAGGGCTGTTCACAGTGCTCTCAGAGTTGTTATTCTGTGAGGTCCTAGTACTGCCCCTGCTGGACTCTGCTTTCATATTCTGTGTATTCTATTTCCCTTGGTCCTCCTAGCTTGAAATGTTAATTCTGGTTCTTTTCAAAGAATCAGAGTTGGCTTCCTGGGTTCCTCTTCTGTTTTTGGTCTCTGTCCACTCACCTATAACTAAGTCTTTACTGTTTCTCAGTTGTCTTGCCTTGTGTTTGGTTTAATATGACATGTGCTTCTTTTTTAATGTTTTTTCTTTTACTTTTGCTATTATAATGTAATTATATCATGTCCTCCTTTCTCTCCCTTCCCTCCAAACCCTCACCATGTAACTTTCCCCCACCTTCAAATTTGTGGCCTCTTTTCCTTGTTAAAGTAGTTTTGTGTGTGTGTGTGTGTGTGTGTGTGTGTGTGTGTGTGTGTGTGTGTGTGTGTTCTTTAATGTATTAATGCAGTCTGATCGGTCTGTATGATGTTCCCTGGTTTCAGGGAGCGTTTGGTATTGGATGAGCACTTGGTGCGCTCTTCCCCAGGAAGATGGTTTCTCCTGCCCTCAGCTTCCCTCAGTTGCCTGTAATTCTTTGCCTAAGGTTGTGGGCTCGTGAGCTCCCCCCTCCACAGTAGCATAGCCGTTGTCGTCCTTATAAAGCTTTGTCTAAGCAGCCCTGTTACTGAGACTTTATGGTGTGGCCTCTGACATTTCTAGGAGATGAAGTCTGTCCCTCTGGCTGTGGTGATCATTCTGCCCTCTCCTCTGCTATGATCCCAAGCTTTAGGCCCAGGATTTTGTTACAGATGTGTCTGTTGTGACTGAGTTACAGATGTGTCTGTTGTAACTGTTACAGATGTGTGGTGACTGTGTTACAGATGTGTCTGTTGTGACTGAGTTACAAATGTGTCTGTTGTGACTGTTACAGATGTGTCTGTTGTGACTGGGCTCCACAACCCTGCATCTTGATGGGCTGTAACTTCTGTCATAGTCAGCACCCATTCCTTGTTGAGGCTTGAGGACCACACTTACCTGTTGTAGAAGGATAACCATTTAGAATGTAGTTAGGAATTACTGGTTTAGTAAAGTGGCAGTTACAAGTGCTCTGAGAACCATGACTTGACTAGTCCTCAGTAGTTGGCCAGGTTTCTAGTATCAGCGCAATTTCCCTCTTGTTGAACGAGACTTAAATCCAAATAGAGAGCTGTTGGTTCCTCCCAAGGTAAGTCAGTGTGCCACTGCTGCACCTTAGGGTCCTCTGGTCACACTGGCTGCTGTTGTGGTTCAGATGTCAGGGTGTGGGGGGAGGACTATTGGTGGCTTCTTCTTTTTTTTTTTTTAAGATTTACTTATTTATTATATGTAAGTACACTGTAGCTGTCTTCAGACACTTCAGAAGAGGGAGTCAGATCTCGTTAAAGATGGTTGTGAGCCACCATGTGGTTGCTGGGATTTGAACTCTGCACCTTTGGAAGAGCAGTCGGGTGCTCTTACCTGCAGAGCCATCTCACCAGCCCTATTGGTGGCTTCTTAATGTGGACTTTCATCTCGGTTGGTTTGGTATTTTTCTAATTCTTTTTTTGTTTGTTTTTGTTTGTTTGTTTGTTTGTTTGTTTTTTCGAGACAGGGTTTCTCTGTGTAGCTCTGGCTGTCCTGGAACTCACTCTGTAGACCAGGCTGGCCTCGAACTCAGAAATCTCAGAAATCCGCCTGCCTCTGCCTCCCAAGTGCTGGGATTAAAGGCATGTGCCACCACCTGTCCGGCTTTTTCTTCTTTTTTAATGCAGATGTTCCCAGCCTTGGGTTCTCCTCTGAGTGCTATACACACTTTTCTATGGTGTGGCTTCTTTTCATCTCCAAGCATTTCTGGTCGTCAGCAGCATCTTCTCTATTGCATGGGATGTGCCTGTGGATGCCGCTCACTTCCCTGTGACTGTGAATTTTCCAGTCCCCTTTGTTACTAATTTCTAATTACATTCCATTCTAGCTTTCTTCCATTAGAGTCAGAATGTATTTTGTTTGATTTCAGTCTTTTTTTCTCTTACCAAGATTTTTCTTGGGCCCTGAACATGGCCTACTCTAAAGAGGATTTTTCTATATGCTCTTAGAAAGCAAGTCTAGTCTGCTACTATTTGTTATCCACATTGGGTCAGTCTAGCTGACTTCAGTACTTTTGAAGTCTTCTGTCTTGTGGTTTTATACACTGTTGAGAGTGGGGAATAAACTCTCCAACTATGCTGTCAAAACCATATATTCTCCTCTCAATTCTGACAGTTTTAACTTCATACAGTTTGAGACTATTGGAAGAAAGGGGGGCCTTGGACTTACAGACACCAGTAGGGAAACCAGGAATGTTATATATGCAAGCCCCTCCCTCCACTCCCCCCCCGTGCCTCTGTGTGTGTCCCAATAAAACTTTATTTATATGTACATTGACATTAGAACACAATGTAATTCTCACATGAACTGTTAAGCCATTTAAAATATGAAACCTATTCTTAATTTACAGCCCATATAAAGACAGGCAGCTTTCAGACTCGAACCATGGGTCAGAGTTGGCCAGCCCCTGCTCTAGGAAACTCAGGAGGACGACATGTCTTTCCAGGCTAAAGACAGTGGAAGAGAAGAGCATCTCTTTTCCACTGGAAAGAGAGGTGACTAATAAGCTGGTGATCTGTGTTATCTGCAGATCCCAGAGCTTCCCCAACCAGAACCATAGCCCAAATGACCTCTATACTATCTTTATGACTGAGACCACATCCAATCCTTCCCTAGACCCATAAGCTCATACAATAGCCTATCCCTGGAACCCATCTTCTTGGAAGAAATGACATGGACTCTAGATTGAGCTTTGATATAATTGTGCCCCCTTGTGGACAGGAGATTGTATTACAACAGGAATCTCCTCCAAATTGCACTGTGCTTAAATATGCTTACAATAAACTGCTTCCGGTCAGACTGTAAAAGTTTGAGCCAGCACTGGCTAAGTCATATTGAACCGAATTTCCTTCATTTCCTTACACTGATCAATACTCTGTCAGCCCTGGTGGTCACAGGGACCCTCATAGAGACTCTGGTGTTTCAAGAGCAAGCTGTTTTTTAATTAAAAGTCTTCTGGAAATATATCCCCTCTTTTCCAATTAGTGCTATAAACAATGCAGCATAATCTACGTTGTTAGACGAGGTGTAACTGATAGCCCTTAGATTTTTCACAGTCATCTCTTAAAATATCCCATTTACTCTAATATAGCTAGCTCCATTCTTACTCTAGATACATACAAGTTGCATGTGTGCGTGTGTGTGCGTGTGAGCGTGTGTGTGTGCGTGTTATGTGTGTATGCGTGCGTGTGTGTGTGCGTGCATGTGTGTGCGTACATGTACGTGCGTGTGTGTGCGTGCGCATGCACACGCATGTGTGCGTGCATGCGTGTGTGTGTGTGTGTGTGTGTGTGTGTGTGTGTGTGTCAGAAAGATTACTTTATCTCAGCTGATCCGGAAGTAGTTGTTATGTCACAAGGTGGTGCTTTTGCAGCAGAGCTGTACCACGTGCTAACAGCCAATGCCATTTCACTGCCGTCACAACCCAGGAGCATTGGTCTTGCCCACACTCACCAGGTGATATCCTCCCTGTGCGTAGCTGAAGCCTCCCATATGGGAGCATTAGTATCATGGAAACCAGCAAGCCTTGCAAACCTGCAAAGTGTGTCCTTTGGAGAAGCCGCTATGTGCTGCCTGGTGCCCACAGGTTAAGAAACAACAAACCTGAAAGCCTGAGATTTTGTCGTAAGCAGATGAATTTGTACTCCCTATCCAGCGACTGAGACACTTATGTGATCAGTCGATCAAACCCAATTCTTAGGCCTAGAAATCCTTCTCAGTCTTCATCCTTGTCTATAATACCCTCCTTCCTGACCATGAGTGATTGTCTCAGAGTACTGACGAAATGTACATCAGTACTATGGTGTACCACACATCAGTACTATGATGTACCATACATCAGTACATGATGTAATATACATCAGCATTGTGGTATACCATACATCAATGCTGTTTGTACAAAAGCCACTGTGAGCCACTGTGATTGCATGTCCTATCAACATGAGAACTCTGGAAGAGATTGAACTTTTTCTGAAAGTCCTTTCGGCCTTTTAAACCATAAGGCTTGAGAGTTACCGCACTTCATCCAGAAGTTGTCTGACCTTAGGCAGTACAGGTACATCAAGCAATGTTCAGTCAGTTGCTACAGCACCCCCTGGTGGTGGGTACCAGATCACAGTGTGCCCTTCCTGGAGGTGGGCACCAGGTCAGAGTGTGCACTTCCTAGAGGTGGGCACCAGGCTGGAGTGTGCACTACCAGGCCATGATGTCATGTGTAATACTATTGTTTGAGAATCCTATGGTGAACATGGCCTTTAATAAATGCTAAGAATGAAGAATTACATTGTGTATGACTAAATTAAAATCTCCTTCCTGTGTCCAATTATTGTGCTCACTTTTAAATATAATGCTACATCCTTTCCAGTTTTATTTCACAATGTAGTTTTTCTTTGTAATTACTTCTAGTATTCTCATTTCTTTGCACTGATCACATTTCAATTCCATCTTCCTGAAATAACACGCTTTGAGGGCATCGGCATATTTAGTGATTCCGTGACTATGCACCCCTTTATAAAGATCAGCTCTAGTGCAGCCTCTCCTAGGAGGACACTACAACGCCTAGATTGCCAAAAGCTGCTTTGAGGGACCACTTGTGTGTCATATTGCACACATAGGGAAGGTGTGACTGGATCAGAAAGGAAGCCTAGAAAGGGATTCGAGATCTGTTGAGAAATAAAGCCTCTGCATGGACGTCAGGGACCTGGAGCCAGGCACACAGGCCACACGGTCATCCCTATGAGACGTTAGACATTGTCCAATAAAGATACTCAACATATGGTAATATTTCAAAATGATATTCATTCCCAAGATGACTGAAGTCTGAAAGGTGAATTTGTTAGCTGTTTTAGCTAGCCATCTCCCTAACTGTAGTGCTTAGGACTGTATTAGCTCTTGCATTCGGTCATTGTAAAGCCTCAGCAGGGACGCCTTTGTGGAAGGCTTAATGAAGTGTGTGGTCCACAGCAGGCATTTACTAGGTGGCTGGCGTTATGGGGGGACCTATGCCTCTGAGAGCCTGTGGTGGGGTCCACTGCCTGGATTAGTTAAGGCTCAAACTGCACAGAAGTTCCGCTTCAGCGAGATACCTGGTTTCTGAAGCCTGTGTGCGTTTCAGTTTAGGACCCACCCTGGAACCTGAGGAGGTGGTAGAATATCTCATGCACGGGATCCTCACTGAGAAGAAAATGATTTTCGTTCCGAGTTCTATAGCGTTTTTGGTAGTATTAGAAAGGTAAGTGACGGCGTGTTTGTCTGCACTGGAAGTCAACACGTTCATATTAGACTTAACATCGGTTGATAAAATGCAGGTATATGGGAGTAAACCAACAAAAAATTATAGGCTGAGAGATTCTGTCAGCTTTTAAAACTGAGGGTGCTGATCACCAAGGAAGACTAGAATAGCTACTGAAACATTCTCACATGATCTTTAAGGTTTATTTGTTTTGTTTTTACGTATGTACCTTATCAGTGAACAAGAATTTTTTTAAAGCACTTTGATAGAAGAATCATTGGACAGTAAGATTTGGAAGAAGAACAAGGTTAGATTCGTAGGTTTTAATTCAGGACATTTGAATCTGGACTCAGAAATTTGTATCTTAACAGGTAACTGCTACCAACAGCTGTTCCAAAAAAATCATATTTTAAGAATTACTGAACTATTATTTTCTTTAGTCAGTTATACTGTATGTCATTATTTTATGTATTTTCATATGCGAATTTAACTAAAACTGTATAATGCATTATAGCTGGAAGAAAAGTATTTTAAAACAGACACTACAGAAAAGAGAGTTAATCATGAATGCCTCTGATGTTCTACTCTTCTAGTAACTAAAAGAGTGTTTCTCTTAATGTTCATGCGGATTTCTATATTAGACATATTAGACTACATTATAACTGTGTTTTTATGAAGAAAACAATACTGTTTCCCTCAATAGAGGTGATGTTCTAAATTCAAACAGGAAGAACTTATTTGCATGTCATTTCCTTTCATCAGCTATACTGCATGGCCTTATTTTTATGTATTTTCATATGCACATTTTAAATAAAAGTGTACAATGGGTTATAGCTGGAAGAAAAGTGTTTTAAAACAGACACTACTGAATAGCGAGTTAATCGTGAATGCCTGAATGTTCTACTCTGTGCTAGTAATAAAAAGAGTGTTTCTTTTAATGTTAAAAAAAAATTACTGAACTAAAAATTAAAAGAATAAAACTTAAGAGATTTAAGTTATAGCAAGTGTTTTACTACCTTCTGCTCAAAAGCCAGTTGGACACTCCCTAGGGTTTAGGTAAAAGAGCTCCAGGGAAGGACTGGAGAAATGGCTCGTGGTTAGGAGCACTTGCTGCTCTCACGGGAGGCCCCAGCTCAGTTCCCAGCATGGAGATGCACATATGTCCATAACTCTAGTCCCAGGGGATCTGATACCAGGCACACATACACACACACAGTGCACTTAAACACATACAAAACACTCATAAAAGAGAAACAAAGAAATCTTTTATTTAAAAAAAAAAAAAAAAAAAAAAACTAAAGTGCCCCCTGGGAACTCCCCGGGAGCCGTGGCCGCTATCTGCCACCATCACTGTTGGTCTTACAATACTGGGCGAGCGGCTTCCAAACCTGCTTCATGCGGTCTAGTAGATCACTGTGTGTCATGG
>NC_034602.1:92204523-92222023 GCF_900095145.1 Mus pahari | reverse complement strand
AATTCCGTGGAGCTGCAGTTAAAGAGGTTTTGAGCTGTCTGCTGGGAGCTGAATCCAGGTCATGTGCAAGGGTAATAAACACCCAGCCATCTCTGCACCCACTGCAGATTTTTAAAAAAAAAAAAAAAAAAAGACTTGTTCTTTTTGCTTATGTCTTTGTGTGTGTTTATGACATGTGAGTTCATGTGCTGGTAGCAGGGACAAGAGAGGGTGACAGATCCCCTGGAGTTGGAGTTTCAGGTTCTAAGTTGTCAAGTGTGGAGGCTAGAAACTGAACTCAGGTCCACTGGAAGAGCAGCGGGCACTCTTACTGTCTGAGCCAGCCCTCCAGCCCACATATAGTAGACGGTGGTGGTGGTGTTTTGTTTGAAGCAGGGTCTCACTGTGTTATTCCAGGTAGCCTGGCACTCACTAGGTAAACCAGGCTGTCCTTGAACTCACAGTGACCTGCCTGTCTCTGCGTCCCTCGTGCTGGGATTAGAGATGTATACCATCACGGCTGACTATTCCTGCATATTTTAAAGATTTTTTTATGATTTTTAATTATGTGAACTTGTGTTCACATATGAGTGGGTACAGATGCCTAAGGAGGCCAGAGACCTTGGATCACCCTGGCACTGGAGTCAGAGGCGACTGTGACCTTAGGGTTTTACTGCTTTGAAGAGCTACCACGACCAAGACGACTCTTGGCGCTGGCAACTGAATTCAGTTCCTCAGCAAGAACCGTATTCACTCTTGACCCTTGAGCCATCTTGCCAGTCGCCAGTACAGCTTTTAATAATATCTCACCAAACTCATCTTGTGAGGAGTAAATAAATATATGTGTAAAAATTCCTCAAATCACCTCGCCATGTGCTTAGCAAATTCAAACCATTACTATTAGATCTCTATAACCATTTACTACTTACAAATTTTCTTGTGTCTGCATGCATGTGTGCTTCTGTGTGTGTGCATGTGTGTGTGTGCATGTGTGTGTTCATGTGTGTGTGTGTGTGCATGTGTGTGTGTGCATGTGTGTATGCGTGCTTTTTCAGTTAGTTCTTTGCTTTGTTCATAACTGACTTTGCTGGGGAGCTTTGTGCGTCGAGGTACAGAATCTCATTATGTAAGCAGGCTTGTCTGGAACCTTCAATACTCCGGTCTCCACACCCTCAATGCTGGAATTACAGGCAAGTGCCACACACCCAGCCTCATACAGCTTTGGTGTGGTTGTGGGGGTGGTGGCTGTCTCTATATAACTGAATACCTTCGGTAACTCATATAAATGAAGTCAGAACGTGTGTGGTCCATCTGACTACTGTAGTGCCAGGAAGCGTTCATCAAGGCCAAAAGACCACCAAGGGGCCGTTTCCAATGCAATAGCATTAGGGTCTCCTTATTACAAGCTCGGGCTTGGGCCCTCCTCTAACCCAACCCTGATATAGCAGGACGGAAAGGTGGAGTAGCCTCGAACCCTCAGCAGGACAAGGTTTTATAGGAAACGGAAGTGAGGGATGTCTATCCTGGCAAGTATCTAACTGAATGTCTATTGTAGGCCGACAGGTGGGTGCTCTGAAGCAAGACTGTATACAATCACAAATGGTCTGAAAGTACATCTGAAACAATCAGACTGATCTTTGATTAACTGTTGCTAGGAAGTATCTAGGAAGGAGTAACTCTGGCCAAGGACAAGCCCTGGGGTCCTTCCTGGTAGGTGGGTCCAGCTTGGATTCTGCTGCAGGTCAAGTTCTCAGGCTTTTGGTTTTTCCTTTAAGATGGAGGTTGGTCCCAAGATGGAGTAGGTTTGGCCTCGCACTGTCTTAACTGCCTCATATAAAGGGATTCAGAACTTGTGTGGGTTTGTGTCTGGCGTATTTCCTTTAGCATATTATAACTGAGGACCACCAGGTTGTGGCATGTATCTGAATTTCTTCCTTAAAAGGAAGAATACTATCCCATTGTCTGTATGTCCGATATTTTACCCATCCATTGATGGACAGGGGCTACTTCTACTTTTCGATTATTAGAAGTTACTGTAGCCAGAATGTGTCCCCTTAATTTCTTTCGCTGGACTCTAGCTCCTGTTAGTGTAGAATTAGAATGCTGGAACTTTGGGAGGTTATTACATCATGATGGCCCTCTATGGTCTTTATAAAGTGGACCACAGAGAATTCCCTCCTCATTCTTTGGGGTGCAGTGGCCATGAAATGACAGCTGTCTGCAAACCAAGAAGCCAGTTCCCACTTGACACACAACCCACGTGTAGCTTAGGTTACACAGACACTAGGACTGTGTGTAATAAGCCACCTAGCCCACAGTATTTGTCACCATCGCCCAGGCTGAGACAGTGCCAGCACTTTTAAGTTGAGGTTTATGATATCTGGTCTGGTGATTTCCCAGTGTTATGGAGAGAACTGGCTGCTTCCTATAATCTACATTCTCCTCCACCTCAGGGGGTTCAGAGGGAGCTCATAACTTTAATGCTGAACTTCCGTGAACACATGAGTTGAATAGCTAAACTTTGTTGGCCCATATTTTAGCTTCCTCATTTTTATTTTATATACTTGTGTGTGTGTGTGCTTGTGTGTATGTGTGTGCTTGTGTGTATGTGTGTGTATGTGAGTGTGCATTTGTGTATGTGTGTGCCTGTGTGTGTACTTGTGTATGTGTCTATGCGTGTGTGTATGTGTGTGTCTATGCATGTGCGTCTGTATGTATGCATCTGTATGTGAGTGTGTGTGTGTTTGTGTGTCTATGTGTGTGTATCTCCCTCTCTGTGTGCATATGTGTGTATGTGCATTTGTGTATTGTGTGCTTGTGTGTATGTGTATATATGTGAGTGTGCATTTGTGTGTGTGCATGTGTGTGTACATGTGTATGTGTCTATGCATGTGTGTCTGTATGTGTGTGTGTCTGTGTGTCTATGTGTGTGTGTCTCCCTCTCTGTGTGTATGTGTGTATGTGCATTTGTGTATGTGTGTGCTTGTGTGTATGTGTGTGTATGTGAGTGTTCATTTGTGTATGTGTGAGCATGTGTGTCTGTATGTGTAAATATGCATGTGTCTATGCATGTGTGTCTATATGTGTGCATCTTTATGTGAGTGTGTGTGTGTATGTATGTGTCTATGCATGTGTGTCTGTATGTGTACATCTGTATGTGAGTGTGTGTGTCTGTGTGTCTATGTGTGTGTCTCCCTCTGTGTGTGTGTGTGTGCGTGTGTGTGTGTGTGTGTGTGTGTGTGTGTGTGTAGAGTTGGCTATCTCCTTCCACTATGGATTTGGGGATCAGATTCAAGTGAGAGGTTTGCATGGCAGGCACTTTTGACTGCTAAGCCATGTCACTAATCCCTTAAAGTTTCTTTAATATAATGTTTCTATTTCTAATTCCCCCAACCCTGATTTAGCATGAATGCACACATATGCTTGCTTGTGTTCGTGCACACGCGCACGCGCACGCGCGCGCGCGCACACACACACACACACACACACACATTCAAATGATAACAGACCATTAGCTGATGCAACACTTCCAGAATAGCTTTGAGAGGTGAAGTTTCGTGTCGAAACATGGTGCATGACTGCTTTTCAGATAAGCAGGTCCAAAGGGCACATCCTACTGGGTTCCCTGACCTATGCTGTGCTTGTGTTAGAGACTGGCATCATTTCAAAAACCAAAGGTGTATCTGATTCGTCAGGGGACACAGTCAAAGTCTGCCTCTTCTACAGCAGCCCATAATACCTGACAGGGCTCTCTGTGGAGCTCTGAGCAGAGGTGTCTGTTGTGAGAACAGAGCCAGAGGGAGAGGCAGTGCAGAGCCATGAACCTCATCCTGGAACTTCTCCTTCTGGTGGGCATCATCATCTACTCCTACCTGGAGTCACTGGTAATGTTCTTCATTCCCCGGAGAAGGAAATCTGTGGCCGGACAGACAGTTCTCATCACGGGGGCCGGACATGGAATAGGCAGGCTGACTGCGTATGAATTTGCAAAGCAGAAAAGCAGACTGGTTCTATGGGATATCAATAAGGTAATAACAGGTGTTTCTGACAATCTTTTAAAGTCACAAAATAACAAGGCATATGTTTCTCTAGTGACTTGACTTAGTGCTGGCTTTTCTCTGTGTTTTCCTTTCTCTAAGTTTTAATAAACCCCCGAGTCCTTTCTGGATCCCTTCGACAGGTGAACAAGATGGAACCAATGAACTGGAGAACTAAACCTGGGGTGGGGGGGTCATCTTGTTTGACTGGTTGGTTGTCTGGTTGTTTCTACCGTGGTGTACAACTTGATAACAAGAGATGCAGGAGTCAGAGAGCTTCCCAGCTGCTGAAATTAGGCAAGCCACATAACTTACCTCTACTGCAATTAAAAACAAAACAAAAACAAAAACAAAAAGCCTCTACCATTGGGATAAAATCTCAGAGGGAGACAAAACCTACAGGTAGTCATTGCCAGCAACCAAATTGGCCAATATGCAGTTTATTAAAGCTAGGGGTGACTTTTATACTTTTAGATTTTCATTTATTCCGTTATTCATTTGTCCCTTTCTGTGATAGACTGAAGCTGGGTCTTAGTACCGCCCACTGAGCCACAGTACCTTAGCACATGCCAGGCAAGCACTCTATCACCGAGCAACCGCTCAGGTTTGTACACATTTAAGGGATTCTCAAAACAAACAAACAAACACATGAAGAACTTACAGCAGAAACCCATGGTACCTCCACTCACACTCCAGCAATATTAAAATACTTACATCTGACCTTTGGCAGAAATTTTAAAAAAAAAGAAAAGACTTGGCAGATCCTGAGCAAGAAGAGTTAAGAATAATACTTAAGTGCTTAGCATGGCCTGGTGCACGCAGCACTGCATATGGAAATGTCTACACCCATGCTAGGCTTTCACTGGGACTTTTACAAGGTTGATGACCTCTGTTTATTTATAAATACTCTTAACTACCCTTAAGTCTGAAAGTGTTGACGTCCTGTGTCACTTTCTCCTAAACATGCACATTCCCGCAAGGTCATGACAAGATGTGCCACAACAACAAACGGTCTCTGAGATTGTGATCTTTGAAGAACTGGACTGGGGATGTAGCCCAGCCGAACAGCAATTATCTAGCATATACAAACGAGATATTAGATCCAGCTGTGGCTGGGTGTGAGCCTCAGCATACGAGGAAACCACAAACCTCTGCTGTCACGTACCAGATACAGCGGCTCAGACTAGGGAGACCCCGGGTGTTTGTTTTTGTTTTTGTTGAAAAGCAGAGTTTCCAAAGCTTTCCTTGGGGTTTTGCTTGGCTTCAGGTAACCCTCTGTCGTGTTCTTTGCCATCTGCCGTTAACACCATTTTTCCCAGCCTTCAGAACGCTCTCGAACGTAAGAAGCTAAATCCACGTTGGTTCGTTTTGAGCAGTGAAGAATCCCGAGGCGCACCATGCATCTTTGCTTAGCAGATACGGGCGTTTGTGGGCAAGATGAGCTAACACGGTACTTGGAGATGGTTCTGAGATTATTAAATCCTGCAGAGGTCCCAGGCAGTCTTCTTGGAGTTGAGAAAACTGAGTCAGCTGTTCTCAGTCCCTCGTAAAAAAATATAAACGAGAATGAGAATACACCATGAAGAGGCTTCATGGGTCTTCAGATCACCTCCCAAGTGTGCATGGTGGGAAGACATCAGTACTTAGTAGACTTCCTTTAATTTGAAAACTTTCAGACACAGAAAGAGTAAATCTAGAAAGAGGTCACATTAAAGATGACTTCCACTTTTTTTTTTCCCCTGTGCCTGAAAACTGAGTAACTCAACCTTGTAAATCTCTCTTTGAATTCTTGAACTTCATGATTAAACACTTAAGACATCAAATGATTGACTGAAAAGCTACAAGTGTAACTCTGGTTTCCCTATTCACTGAGGGGCCAGCTAGCTTTCCATCAAAGCTGGCTCCTTTTCCTTAAAAGGTGAGAAGCAAGGCCACAGCGAAGCCCCCCCCCCCCAGCTTTAAAAACAGCGGCGGAGAGGTGCAACACAGCTGTTAGGAAGGGAGTTCAGCAGTGGAGAGGGAGGTGCAGTGGGAAGGTAACAGGATAAAATAATAAGAGCATCCACGTGTATGCAAGGAATGAAAAGCAAATTTAAGAAGAATACAATGACACAATAGCAAAACCATGGACCCAGCCTAGGTGCCCACCCATAGACATGGGTTGGAAAATGTGGTTTCACACACAGGACATCGCTCAGTCTTTTGGAAGAATGAGATCGTTCCGTTTGCTGGACAGTGGGGAAAACTGGAGGTCACAACGTTAGGTGAAAAGGGAGTCAGATTCACAAAGGGAAGGATCAGTGTGGGGGTGGGGGTGGGGTGGGTAATGGTCACTCTGCTCTGGTCCCAGCACTGGAAGAACCAAGGCAAGGAGGTTGCTGCAAGTTAGAACCCAGCCCTGGTTACCCTTGAAATTATAGCAAGAGACAAAAGAAGGTAGGGGAAGACAGCAAGCATGGGCTGTCACGCCTCGTGTGTGGGAATGCCATCATGCACGGAACATACTAGTTTGTACATTAATAAAAAAGGACACGGGGATTAGCAACAGGCAGAGGCATTGACATCCCAGAAGGTGTTTCCTGTGTAAAAGTGACAAAGAGCTACATTCTGCCATGTTCCAGATTAATTATAAGGCTGGACGGTTTGTAATTTATTAGCCTCTATCACTCATACACCATACTAGGTTTCACCGTAAGTTTTCATAGACGTGTTTATTCTGATCGGATTCACTGTTCACCCATCATTATCTCTGGTCCCTCCCACTCTTGCTGACCCCCCTTTTTAACCGTCTCCTTGTGCTTTCATGTGTGTGAGCTAATAACTTTAATTGCTAACTTGAGCTTGGAGGAGGGATTGTTACAGGAGTAGGGACAGCTTGCTAGTAGCTGTGCTACTTGAAGAAAGTAACCCTGATGTAACGTTTGTTCAGTCAAATCTTTTGCTTGTGCTACTGAAGAAAGTGACACTGATATATTGTTTCTTCTTCAGTCAAATCTTTGCTTGATGCTCTGGCTACTGCCTCTCTCTACAGCTCTCACGTCTGTATGAGGCTAGTGAGGAGGGCAACTGGGCCGTCTGACAGTAAGCAGCCTTCCTTGGTGGAAGTGAAGCAACGTTAGTGGAAAACTCTCCTACCCAGACCACAGCTCTATTCCACAGCCCCTCTCGGGCCTATGCTCTCTGCGGCAGTCCACCCCAAGTCTGTGTGAAGACTGTGTTGGTTTTGTAGTGACACCTTAATCCTCCATAGGTCTGTTCTTTTTTCTTTTTTCTTTTTTTTTTTTTTATGGTTTTTCAAGACAGGGTTTCTCTGTGTAGCCTTGGCTGTCCTGGAACTCACTCTGTAGACCAGGCTGGCCTCGAACTCAGAAATCTGCCTGCCTCTGCCTCCCGAGGTCTGTTCTTTAAGACTCCTATTGTTGCTTTGTGGTTTAGCCAAGATAGGGAAATGCAAAGGGGCCGGAGGGAGGAAACCAGGATAAGTCAAACCCACCATCCACTCAGGGACAGCCCTGATGGCTACACTATTGCCATCCCAGTGTGCACAAGAAAGAGTTTCTTCCTGGGTGTCCTCACTCTTCATCACAGAGGACTGGGGACAACCATCAGAGGAAAAAGTATGATTTTAAAAAAGAATTTGAACCCCATAATATTCCCCATAAAATCAATAGGTGTCAAAACTTGGAAAGAATCTGGTCTAAAACAAGAGAGAACACACACACACACACACACACACACACACACACCACATTAGGACAATCACAGGTAAGAGGCTTCTGAATTTAGGCTAAAAATAAGCTGTCTCCATATCTTGGAGGAATTGTGTGCAATTCTCACCTTAGTGAGATTTCTATCATTAGCACTTGGCCTTTTCTCCTCCAGAGCTTCAGAAGAATAAATACTCAGTCAAGACTGTCACGTGTAGTAAGTTACAGTTTCCTCGTGGAAGCTTTTCTCAGATAAGATTCTCTCCTAGCATCAGCAAGGGTGAATCCAAGTTGTGAGAAACCATCATTCTAGTGTCACTCTAGACAGCTGCTCAGCACTCTACTTCCGGCAATGGGTGATACCCCGCAACTGTGTGGACCAGTCTTCCTTGTCCTCCGTGCTCAGACATCCCTGACACTGAGGAGCAGCATCTTCGAGCACTTATGGGATGCCCTTCATGCTACCACAGCATCACTCTAGACAAATCACCTACAGGCACGCCCAGGACAAGATGCGAAGCTGCAAAAGCCTTAACCGGAAGGGTTTGTTTCTCTTTGGCTCCGCGGCTGCTTTGGCAGTATAATTAGTCAACGCAGTTAGATAATGAATTCACATAACGAGGCTTATTGGACAAGGATCCAAAAGTCTTTTAAAGAGTCTGATCTTTTCTCAAATTTTTGCCTCCCCCACCTTCCTCCCACCCCTGCCCCCGCCCCGCCCAGCGTGGTGTTGAGGAAACCGCAGACAAATGCAGGAAACTGGGGGCCGTCGTGCACGTGTTCGTGGTGGACTGCAGCAACCGGGCCGAGATTTACAACTCTGTGGATCAGGTGAGAACCCGAGTGCAGATGTCTGCACATAACCATACGCATCAGCTGACACTGAGCTGTGAAACGAAAAGGTTGTCTAGGGAAGCTTGACTTCTGATAGATGCTCGGTCAAGCTGCTGTGTGACTGAAGGAGGACAAATAGAACTTTCTTGGTATTAATATCCACTCAGCTCTGGCCTCTGTCAGTGTTTCATATTCTGAGTCAAATCTGTTGTGACTAAAAAGTTCTGGCCCAGAGGAAACGATAGATGATTTATCAGCAGAAAATGTTATCCCTTTTCTAACTTTTTTAAAATTAGATTTTGTTCTGCTTTTTCTTTAACTTATTTCCTCTGAGATTTTATTGGTTTGTGTATAATCTAGTCTTTTATGAAAAACATAGTTAATGACTTTTTAAACATTTTTGTTTTATTTACTGCATCGTGTGTGTGTGTGTGTGTGTGTGTGTGTGTGTGTGTGTGTGTGTGTGCCGGTTGCGCATGGGGAGTGGGTGGGTACACACACACCCCACAATGTGTATGTGGAATTTAGATGACAAATTTTGAAAGCAGGTCTCTCCTTCCATGATGGTGATCCTGGGGCTTGTCAGGTCTGGCAAAAACAGAAGAGGAGGAGGAGGTGGTGGTGAAGAAGGAGGAGGGGGAGGGGGAGAAGAAAATGCCTTTACCCTCTGATCTGTCTCCCCTCCCCACTTACCCACTCTTTAAATAAGTAAACATTGAGTGCTTTCAAAAAAACCAAACGCTCCGATAAACTACTGCCTTCTTTAATCTGAATTAATTTTTAAAAATCCCACTAGCCTCACTATAGATAAGCAAATAATAACTTGGGAGGTTTGGCTCAGACAAAGATCACGTGGCCAGTGGGTAGCAAAACCAAGATTAATTACTTAACACTTTAAAAAATCTTATCAGAACTTAAGTATTATTTACCAGCACAAACATTAATTCTTTTTATTTAAGTTCATAAGCTTTCACACTACCTATCACATATTGGGCACAGAATTTAAGATTTTAACCAAAACAATTTTGCCCTACCTCATGACAGATTTCCCTTCCTGTCACTGCTTGAGCTGGTTCTTTCACGCCTGAACTCTGAGAGTGCACTGGAATAACAAAACCTAGATGGCACAGTGACCAAGCTAGCTGTCACCAAAGTCAGTGAGCAAAGACAGAAACTGCATCATAAAGCTGTTCTTTATTCTCGGACGACAGATTGATATCTTAGATGTCTGTCTTCCATGTCATCCCACTCTGTGATGTCTGTGCGACTCTCCTTATCATCCCTTGGACCACTCCCTCCTTTTGTGTTATTGGGCTCAGGCATTCCTTGGAGTTGAGTTGGCCTAGTTTCTGCTGGTATCAACCTTAGACTCCTGGGATGGCTAGGGGCAGGGTGTGGAGTGGTTAGCTCAGACCACACAGTGTGGAATTGCTAAGCTATAAATAGTGTGTATGCTCTGGTTTCTTTTTACGTGGTGGAGTATATATCCTTATAATACAGAATATAAAAATGCCTCTATCCATCTGCCCCCTATCAATATGAGCTTTGTGAGAATGACCTACCCTGTGTGTGCATTCTCTGTATTTTAAAAGGTAAAGAGAGAAGTAGGTGATGTCGAGATCGTGGTAAACAACGCCGGGGCAATATACCCAGCAGACCTTCTTAGTGCCAAGGATGAGGAAATCACCAAGACCTTTGAGGTCAACATCCTCGGACATTTTTGGGTGAGTAAGTCAGAAACATTTCTGGGTGTGTGTATATCTGACATCTCTTCGGTACAAGAAACTCATTGAGTTCACAATATTTTCCGGAGGAGGTGTTTTTGTTTTTGTTTCCTAAGATTTATTTATTTATTTTATGTATGTGAGTATACTGTAGCTATCTTCAGACACACCAGAAGAGGGCATCCGATCTCATTACAGATGGTTGTGAGCCACCATGAGGTTGCTGGGAATTGAACTCAGTACCTCTGGAAGCACTCTTAACCACTGAGCCATCTCTCCAGCCTTGTTTTTTGTTTTGTAAGTCAGGAATCTTGTAATGTGTTTGAGTAGAAGAGCCACAGGTCTCTGGCAGCAGGGTTCAGAGTTCAAGGAGACACAGGACACCCAAAAGAGAGAGCCATTTGGTTTATTTTGTCAAACAAAATCTAACATAGGGCCTGATGAGTAACAGACCTACAAAAATAAATTAATTAATAAATAAATTGATTGATTAAAAATATTTGTAAAGGTTTGCTGGTATTTCCTCTGTACATCTTTTCACTATTTTAGAGGAAATGTATGCTGCATATATCGGTCTGCATCTTCCTTTCTTTTTTTTTAAGATTTATTTATTATTATAATTAAGTACATTGTAGCTGTCTTCAAATGTACCAGAAGAGGGTGTCTCATTATGGGTGGTTGTGAGCCACCATGTGGTTGCTGGGATTTGAACTCAGGACCTTCGGTAGAACAGTCAGTGCTCTTACCCACTGAGCCATCTCGCCATCCCCACATCTTCCTTTCCTAGGTGTTTAGAGCTGAAAAAACATAGAACAACCACTTAGATCTATGCAGGAATTGGGGACACTTTGGGTTAGGCTCTGAGATAAGTAGACATTTTGACATAACATTATCATCTACCAAGTTCCTGCCTGAGAACTTCACAATTGAGTTACCAATAGGGGAAAAAGAAAATCTCAAAATGTTTTACTGCAGCTCACAAGTTTGCGTTGAACTATATTGATAGCTAATCTCGGTCATAAGCAGCCTATGGGCTGTAGGATGAGCATACCTATTAAATCTGTGGAATTCTGGAGTGTAGAGAGATGAATCTGAATCCTTATTATTGGGTGTTTGTGAGAAACTGAAGCTCTTCTTAGCCCGTTGGAGGGAGCATTTGTATGAATTAATACCATGGGGCCTCGATATTACTATAGCACCTGGAGCAAACCTGGATTTGAAGAGCATCCTTCATCAGCCCCTCATGAACAAGCTAACGTGACAGTCACACAACAGAGACCCTATATACTAGTTCTCTTATAATTAATAGGAAATTACAACTATGTCACAAAATAAAAGGTAGAGGTTTAGAGAACCAGGAGCCCCCATTACCTCCATACAGATCTGCAGGCAGGGCTGATAGGGGGATGGGCTTGGCAATCTGGGCTCTAGGAATTTACATAGAATTTGAAGAGTGGGTCTGTAAAATTCTCATAAAATGTTCTGATATTTCCCACTGTACAGTGAGGCTTTTGTTTCCTATAATGTATCCTATAATGTATACTGTTACAAGAGAGAGATTTGGGTCTGCTCCCTATGCACGGCGGCTGTGGGCCAGGATAGAACTTCAACCACTTTGATGTGAGTACAGATTCCTATTCTTCAAATTGAAGCCAAGAACTTGTAAAATGGTAAATCATCCTCCAGTTCCCGCACTGGCCGATCTCTCCCTGGACAATATTGCTCAGAGCTCAGCAGCACCAGGCTTGCCTGGCATGCACAAAGTCCTCTGGTTAATTCCTAGCACTGCGAAAAATAACAATGTTGCTTATGTGGCAAATTCAGGAAGGAGCTACTTAATTAATTCCTGCTGGAGGGAAGAAGGGGTAGGCTCACCAGTTAGCACAGGTCCTCAGCACAATCTAGGGGACACTTTGAGTACTGCCCCACACCATCACAGTTACTCTCCCTTTCTGTCACTGTGTGGAAGGACCCTCAGTGTCTTGCAAGTGTGTAATTTCCAATACGTCCTCCTCTGCTATGGTGGAGGCATTGGAAATGAAAAAGCCTGGCCCGGAATCTGCCTAACACCTGTGTTGTTGTTTGTTTTCCTTTGACATGGACCTTAAGATCATAAAAGCACTCCTTCCATCGATGCTGAGAAGAAACTCTGGCCACATTGTCACAGTGGCTTCAGTGTGCGGCCACGGAGTGATTCCTTATCTCATCCCTTATTGGTAGGTGTCCCTTGCTTACAGCGCTGTGCATTTCTGCTTATTAGTTTGGGGATTATTTATAGGGATTATTATAATTAGTATATTTATGTGTTTATAAATATATATTATAATTTTATAAATATATTCATATATTATTTAACTAAATAATTATAGGGATTAGTTATAGGAAATAATTAGGGATTATTAGTTTTTAGGCCTCAATGCCCACAGCCTAGTAATTTGGACATAGAGAATTTACATAGTACATTAGAATAACATTTTTGGTTTTTTTTGTTGTTGTTGTTTTTTGTTTTTTGTTTTTTTGAGACAGGGTTTCTCTGTATAGCCCTGGCTATCCTGGAATTTACTCTGTAGACCAGGCTGACCTCAAATAGGAGAACTTTTAAATGACGTCTAAAACAAGGAAACTGGCTCTAATTTTCTTTAGATTGTTTTAGGGTTCTGAAAACTCCCCCATAGAGTATGTTTCCATTATATCCTAGAATGAGTAGATGTTGAGACAAGAAACACATCAGAGTGGGAAGCAAAGTGCCCAGAAGCTAACAGGAGCACAGAGGTCTAGTGTGGCCTATATGCATGCATGTGTGAGAGAAGAAATCGGAGCAGCCCTGCCTCCCCAGGAGATGCACACATTGCACACCGTGTCCCGGGGACACAGACACACTCGCATCTACAGCACATCCCTGCGAAGTCTGCTATTGCTTTCTTACTTCCCTACTGCTATATGGTGATCTCAGAAACAATTTTACCAAGATCTGTAGATGTAGCAGATGCATGTGTTGTTTCTTTATAGGCATATTCAAAGCTAAACTTGACCATGGACTAACCAAACATGGTCACAGATGAGTTACATTTCAATGTAGTTCAGGTTTCCATTACACACACACACACAACACACACACACACACACACACAGAGGAGAGGAAGACAGAGACAGCAATAACTTCTAACACTGATATTTTTTGTCACCTGGACAAAAAATACAATTAAAACTTATATGGATCCTTGAAGATCTATATATGCATAAGCTATGCATATATGCATATGCATGAGTTGCTATGCATATGCTAATCTATTGAATTCCCAAAGTCAGTCTTATATTTTGTTATCTACATTTTATAATCAGAAAAACAAAAGGACAAAAGGTTAAATGTTGCACATGCAAACATAACCCTACCAACGCCATCTGGAGCCCCTTCACTCCAAATGCCCATGGTGACATTAGGAAACCCATGAGTCTCCCAGTGTCAAGAGAGAAAACATCAACTCTTTAATCAAGAGAGGAGAAATGAGCTCAGCCCCACAAGTTTGTCGATGGTGGTTTCACAGTGTTTTAAGTATCTTTTTCTGACTCACATTTTTCGAGATAAAAACTAATAAAACCTGATTAAGAAGCACTTGGAAGGTTGCCTGGAACATAGAAAAGGTCACACATACAGTGAGAAACATTAAGCCTATCTGTAAAGTGGTCCTTTTGCTATCTTTGCTAGTTAGAAGTTAGAAACAGGGACTTGGTGGTTAGCAATGGTTGAAGGCATGCTTACCATGCGCCAATCCCCAAGTTCAATCCCCAGCACCCTAAAAGAAAACAAACAAACAAACAAACAAACAAAACCAGGTATTTTGCATGCTCAGAATTCTGCTTACTACATAAGAAAATAAAACCGAATGGTCATTTGCTCTCTCAGAAAAACTCGAGCGGCAGGTGTCAGGTCTGGACACATGAAGCTGCCTTCTCTCAGGCAGCTGAGACTGTCCCCCCCCCCCCCNCCTTTGCTGATGGCTGCTTTTCTCACAGCTCCAGCAAGTTCGCTGCTGTGGGCTTCCACAGAGCACTGACTGCCGAACTGGACACCTTGGGGAAAACCGGTATCAAAACCTCGTGCCTCTGCCCTGTGTTCGTGAATACTGGCTTCACCAAAAACCCGAGCACAAGGTGAGATGGAAGTCAGCCGTGCTGACCTTTAAGCCCTCCCAGACAACGAGCCTTGAGTAGGTCATAGGTACTTAACAAGTATGTCATGATCATTTAAGTAAATCCAGTAGCATGATCTCAACCCCGAGGCTGACACTGAGGTGCCCATGTCAGATGTGGCTCTAAGGCTGGATTGAAGACTCCATTACAAAATTAGGAAGGGGAGAGACAGATCCAGGATAATCTAAAAAGTATTGATTTGTGCTACTGAGTGACGGTTTGCTAGTCCGAATCACAGGCATCTCAATCACACATGAGTCTGTGGAAACCACAGACTATCTCATGGGATTTGGTTCTAACACCCATACAGCCATGCCTAGGCATGCTAACCTTGCTGTGACACCTAAAATCCATTTTTTTTTTTTTGTTTTGTTTTTTTTTTGTTTTTCGAGACAGAGTTTCTCTGTATAGCCCTGGCTGTCCTGAACTCACTTTGTAGACCAGGCTGGCCTCGAACTCAGAAATCTGCCTGCCTCTGCCTCCTGAGTGCTGGGATTAAAGGCGTGCGACACCACGCCCGGCTCTGAAATCCATTTTTATGCTTTGATTTTTCTCTCGTCTTAATTAATGGGCAAGGCTCTAACACTGGATATAGGTTATACGCATTTCTCAATTATACATGGGTGCAACTTTTGAATCAAGAAATGCTCCACTGTCAGCTGTAACAGAACACTCCTTATACAAATCTTAAATTCACATAAAACTGCTCGAGAAGCAAATCTTAAGTACGAGACACCTCAAAACAATTCAGCTCTGTGGATGCCCACATACAACAGGAAGTGTACTCAGACATAGAATATTCTTTTTACATACAGCAGATATTGGAGATCCGGTGTTTCCTTCCTGGCCATTTTGTCCCCTGACTCCTCAGTCCCTCCCCATCTTGTACCTTGTTGTGATTTAATTCTTTTGACCTGGTGAGGTAACAGACAGACCTACTGGACCCAAGAATACAAGAACATGATGACAAGATGTCAGTGAGGGATGTGAGAAGGGGAGAGAGTGGCATTCACGCAGGGAAGCCTGGGACATTTTAAATCCTAATTCTAAATTTGGTGAGGAGACAGGATAATTTCCTTCATTTGTTAATTTAAAACAATATAAATCAAGAGGCTGGGGTTTTACCTCAGTGGCAGAGTATGTGTGGAAGTTCTGGGTTTCGATTCCAGCATCCAAAGGAAGAAATAAAATATAACTGGAAATAAACTCTTTCCCACTTTCCTTCAGGTTATGGCCTGTATTAGAGCCGGAAGAAGTTGCAAGGAGTCTGATCAATGGGATACTTACCAACAAGAAAATGATCTTCGTTCCGTCCTATATCAATATTTCTCTGATCCTGGAAAAGTAAGTACCGTGCGGAACCCTGAAACACTCAAGCACAGGTGTTGGAGATGCTGCTATGGAAACCCCCCATGGCTGCAGTGAAAAGCGCTTTTCACTGTTTTCCGTGTTACTGCCTCACTCATGTGTCTTTGATTCCCCGGTATGGTTTGTGGAATGCTTCTACCGCCTTGGCCAAAATTTTGCTCAAGTCTATTCAATGGAAAGAAAGACAGTCTGAAAACTACAGGGTATGGGCACACTGTAAAGGCTCTGTGTGTGTGTTCACGTGGTGTATGTGGGGGATAGAGGCAAAGCTCTCTGGAACCATCCACCTAGGTTCCTGATTTGGGTTTATTTTCCTTCGTTTCATTTCATTTCATTTCTTTTCTCTTCTTTCCTTTTCTTTCTTTTCTTTTCTCTTCTTTCCTTTTTTCTTTTCTTTTCTCTTCTCTTCTCTTCCTCTCCCCTCCCCCTCCCTCCCTCCCTCTCTTTCCTCTCTCTCTTTCTTCTGATACAATCTCTTATTGAGACCTGGACTCACCAGCTTGGCTAGGATAGAGATGCATCCGGGATCTCCCAGGCCCTCTGTTCCCACCGCACTGGGGTTACAAGTGCTGACGGCTATGCCCGGGTGTTCGCGTGTGTTCTGAAGATTGAACTCAGGTCCTCCTGTGTGTGTGAAAATCTCCCTAAGCCCTTGGGCGCTCAGTTTTGCAGTTCTTTGTGACGGTGTGCATCTCGGATGTTTCATAACCCACTTCCACATGTTTCCATTTCACTTCATTTACAACACAAGAGCCTTATGGTAGAATCACTTCTTTCCATCCCAGGCTTGTGAGCCCCCAAAGACGGCAAAATCCCACAAACCGAATTTTCTCAACACAGCTCAAAACAGGTCTCATTAAAAGTTGGAAAATTGCAAAATTGGCATGTATGTGACCAAGATGCAAAGATGGTTGATTGCTCTGCCTGGGATGGGGACAGTTACCATCTCAGAGCCCTTGCCTCACTGTGACTGATTTGTTACCCTGGCAACAGGGCTTTTTGTTGCTCTTTGCATTTAACTCCTTTTGGAGAGAGAGAGAGTTCTGTGATCAGAAGCAATCTTTGGGCTTGTTGTTCAACAGCCTGAGTAAGCTCTCTCCTTACCTTCTCACATCAGGGTCCCCACCTCTAAGTCTCTTCTCCCACCTTCTGCCCTTTATCCAGGGAAGTAAATGTTGCTTTAGTAAACAGTACCATTGTGATCTGAAATATGGCTTTCTCTGTAGAAAGCGCTCCTCCTGCCTCTTTCACTTCACTCACACCCTTTCCTATTCTGTCAACTCAGACCTAACCCTCTGACATGCTGAGGCATTCAGCCCGTGTAAACCCTTCCTTCCACATCTTGTTATAGACAGACGATGATTTTCTGTATTCATTTCCAGTTGGCCATGTTTAACCGCTGGGCAGCGCAGTACACTAAGAGGCAGTAGCTTTGAAAAGGCTCTTTAGGACTACCCCATTCGGGAATCCATCCCATCATCAGCCACCAAACCTAGATACTAATGCTCATGCCAGCAAGATTCTGCTAAAGGGACCCTGATATTGCGGCCTCTTGTGAGGCTATGCCAGTGCCTGGCAAACACTGAAGTGGACGCTCACAGCCAGCTATTGGATGGAACACAGGGTCCCCAATGGAGGAGCTAGAGAAAGTACCCAAGGA
>NC_034602.1:92187611-92204168 GCF_900095145.1 Mus pahari | reverse complement strand
GAAAGAAAGAAAGAAAGAAAGAAAGAAAGAAAGAAAGAAAGAAAAGAAAGAAAGAAAAAGAAAGAAAGAAAGAAAGAAAGAAAGAAAAGAAAGAAAGACAGAAAGAAAGAAAGAAAGAAAGAAAAAAAGAAAGAAAAGAAAGAAAGAAAGAAAGAAAGAAAGAAAGAAAAGAAAGAAAGAAAGAAAAAGAAAGAAAGAAAGAAAGAAAGAAAGAAAGAAAGAAGGAAAGAAGGAAAGAAAAGGCTCTTTAGTTTTTCTTTCTCTAAGTACTTTCACAGGCAGAGGGGTAAGGGGGTGTGTGTGGTGGACTCTGAGCTCTCGGCCCCAGGATACACAGCCGTTTTCAGAAGTGAGCTTGGTGTCGGGTTTAGGTTATCATTAGTCGAAGACCTCATCCGATTTTGCTATTCTGAGAGAGCAGCGCTATATTATACATAGATAAGTGCAGATGGGGTGGGGGAAGGGGGAGACTAAACAAGAAGCAAAGAGTAGAGGAAAACTGGACTTGGGTAAGTACGCTCCCGGTGCTTTTTAAATTGACAACAAAAATGAACACTGGTATCAAAACTTTAAACTGAAATTTCTCATTTTTTTTTTAAAATGTAGGTTTCTTCCTGAGCGTGCCTTAAAAGCGATCAGTCGTGTACAGAACATTCGATTTGAAGCAATTGTGGGCCACAAAACCAAGATGAAGTAGTGCATGCAGAGACGTGTGGACACCAATGTTGTGAAGCCAAGTTTAGAGTGGACACAAAGCTTTTCTTCACATGTTTCAAGTGTTCCTCATGTTTAAAATGTAGGCTTGGCCCTAGCAGCCATTGAGTGGATAAGAGTGGTCAACAACTGTCCTTCTGGTTTCCTATACTTATAGATCTCTCAGCTCCTGGTAGTGGGTTCTGGCAATGGATATGTAGTGAAGGAGTGAAAAGGCAATCCGTGTGTTTTTATAAAATAAATTACTAAATAGAAATGTGGGCAAAAGGGCAAGATAATAAAGTCTTGGACAATGCTGACACGCTGTAGTGATTTCTCTTTCAATGGAGGGGTTGGTGGTGTTTTAAGTTTGCTCTTTGTGGACAGGATAAAAACTCTGCCTGGTTTCCTTGACATATGAATGAGAAAGGAGTATTTTTGTTGCACTTTTTTTTTTCTCAGTGTGCAGTTTTCTTCACATGGTGTGAATGGATAATGAGGTCATTTTATTTACCTAACTTGGGGAAGCAAATATTGACACAGATTTGCAACTGTGAAATCTCAACACCTTGTTCTTTGCTTTAGAAAGACCTTGGACACATTTGTTTTTCTTTTTATTCTATTAGGCAATAACTGAAAATATCCAACCATATACATAGTAACAGTGACATGACATTCCACACAGATCCCATTATGAAGCAGGAAACCTTCCTGGGTTTTCATTTGGCTTCTGTATTTTGCTGCAGGGGACTGATCCCACAGACTAAGACAGGTTACACAGGCAGCCTGCATTGACCTCCTGTCTATAAACTTGCAGAGTTATTTCCACATTTTGCTTTAATACCTTTAAAATGAAGCTCAGGGGCTGGTGAGATGGCTCAGCGGGTAGGAGCACCCAACTGTTCTTCCGAAGGTCCTGAGTTCAAATCCCAGCAACCACATGGTGGCTCATGACCATCCATAACAAAATCTGACTCCCTCTTCTGGAGTGTCTGAGGACAGCTGCAGTGTAACTTACATGTAATAAATAAATAAATTAAATAAATAAATATATCTTTAAAAAATAAATAAATAAAATGAAGCTCAGAGGGATGCCTGGGCATGTGACAATGATCTCTTTTACCCACTTCTGCATATTTTGAGTGTGGATATCTTCCCTACAATGTCCAGGTCCATTTCTAAACATTTTTCTGCGATAATCTTCATGTTCACAGTTCTCACTCCTGCCAACCATTGCAGCCCCTTAGGCTACCCCAGGAAGTGCAGATCCCCAAGTAAGACCCCATCTACACAAATCATTTAGTTAGAGACACATCATAGAATTCTTAGGTCCCTGAGAGCATGGGGTCAGGATTTATTGATGAGTATTTTGGGATGGTGGAAGTATTTGTTTATTTTCTACTCCGTTCATGGAAACATCCTTTTTGCTAAGAAGACAGTATCTCCTCTTTTTTATAATGGTGGAATATAATATTGCATACACATAAGCACATTTTGAACATAGCTGAATATAAGTATCACTGTTTCATTCTTTTTTTTTTTTTACCGAACATATCATTTTATTGCTCTTCTTTTTTAAAGAATAGAAGAATATCTTTTACACTAGGTCCCTGGGCTATCTAGTGTCTGTTTTTTTGTTCACTCAAGCAGTGTTAGGTACAAGCTCCATCTTGTATAGTGGGCTTTAAGCCAAATCAGGTTTGGTTGGTTACTCTCACAACATTGGGCCACCATTTCTCTACCATATCTTTTAGGCACAACACCAATGTTGATCCAAGGGTTTGTGGCTTTGTTTGTTGTTCTTTTCCTAGCAGCATGCGGAATGCCTTCCTGCACCTAAGATGCTAGCAGACAGGAGCGAGGAGTCTGTGCAGCCACCAGATTGACTTCTCCATGTTCAACGAGTTGAGCTGTCTTTAGCAATGGGGCCTTGCTGGCATGTGGTGTAGAGAAACATATAACCATGATAACAGCTTGAGTTCTTTGCAGATTCCCATGTGAACCATTGGTACAACATCTCAGTAAGATGTAATTGAGTTTGAATCCTGGAAGCTTCTTTTGGTGAGGAGAGAGGTGCCCTGTTAGAAATAAGTCTCCTTTGTTATAGGGTGATTTCATTTATATGTGTAATTGCCTTTGTATGTGTATATTTTTCTATCAATCTGTCATCTGTCTATGTATCATCTATCTAATCTATCATCTTTCTATCATCTATCTGTTATTCATCTATCACACACTTGTAGCTATTGTCTATCAATCACCTTTTAATCTACCCCCTTCATCCTATCAAACTATTAATATGTCAATCACTTATGTATTTGTGATTAATCTATCTTTTAACCATCTAATTATCACATATCTTTCTTCTATTAATCATCTATTTTCATCGGTTTCTCTGTCTGCCTCTCATTTCCTTTTGAATAGCTCTAGCTATCATATGTAAAGGGAAAAGATATTTTCTCAAAATAAGCAGTCTTGAGGGTCCTCATGATGTTTTCAGTCCCTCCGTGTCTCATTCCAAAAGCCCAGACACACCATGGAATTCAGACAGAATGTCGTGTAACCAAGCCCCACACTCAATACCCAGTTACAACCCCCTTAGCAGAACACTAAGGAGATTACACTATCCTTGGCGGCCACTAAAATCAGCCAGTCTTCATGATAAGTGTGGATCTAGGTTTTGGGGAAGTCCTATCTTCTTTGCTAACCCACTTTCATTTTAAGATTGAACAAGGAAGATGGTGCCCCGTGGGGCCTTGATGCTCACATAGCCTCAGTCTAGTTAGCTCCCTGTCCATGTGTTCACAACAACAGATGCTTGTGACAGAGAAAGCCCCACAGGATGGGTGAAGTCTGAGTTTCTGGCCACAGATTCTTCCTGTTATTTTTGATGTTATCTTTATGTCTGTGTGGTTATCTTCTTTGGGGTTTGTTGAAAGGCTGTTTCTTTCTTTCTTTTTCTAGGGTGTAGTTTCCCTTCTTGTATTGGTGTTTTCCATCTATTATCCTTTAGAGGGCTGGATTTGTGGAAAGATGCTATGTAAATTTGGTTTGTCGTGGAATATCTTGGTTTCTCCGTCAATGGTAATTGAGAGTTTGCTGGTTATAGTAGCCTGGGCTGGCATTTGTGTTCTTTTAGGGTCTGTATGACATCTGCCCAGCATCTTCTGGCTTTCATAGTCTCTGGTGAGAAGTCAGGTGCAATTCTGACAGGTCTGCCTTTTACTTGACCTTTTCCCCTTACTGCTTTTACTACTCGATCTTTGTTTAGTGCATTTGGTGTTTTGATTATTATGTGTCGGGAGGAATTTCTTTTCTGGTCCAATCTATTTGGAGTTCTGTAGGTTTCTTGTATGTTTATGGGCATTTCTTTCTTTAGGTTAGGGAAGTTTTCTTCTATAATTTTGTTGAAGATATTTACTGGTCCTTTAAGTTGGGGATCTTCACTCTCCTCTATACCTATTATCCTTAGGTTTGGTCTTCTCACTGTGTCCTGGATTTCCTGAATGTTTTGGGGTTAGGAGATTTTTGCATTTTCTTTGACTGTTGTGTCAATATTTTCTATGGTATCTTCTGCACCTGAGATTCTCTCTTCTATCTCTTGTATTCTGTTGGTGATGCTTGCATCTATGACTCCTGATCTATTTCCTAGGTTTTCTATCTCCAGGTTTGTCTCCCTTTGTGATTTCTTTATTGTTTCTATTTACATTTTCAGATTCTGGATAGTTTTGCTCAATTCCTTCACCTGTTTGGTTGTATTTTCCTGTAATTCTTTAAGCAATTTTTGTGTTTCCTCTTTAAGGGCTTCTAGACGTTTACCTGTGTTCTCCTGTATTTCTTTAAGGGACTTATTTATGTCCTTCTTAAAGTCCTCTATCATCATCATGAGATGTGATTTTAACTCAGAGTCTTGCTTTTCTGGTGTGTTGAGGTATCCAGGACTTGCTGTGGTAGGAGAACTGGGTTCTGATGATGCCACGTAGCCTTGGTTTCTGTTGCTTATGTTCTTGCCCTTGCCTTTCACCATCTGGTTATCTCTGGTGTTAGCTGGTCTTGCTGTCTCTGACTGTGGCTTGTTCCTTCTGCAAGCCTGTGTGTCAGAACTCCTGGGAGACCAGTTCTCTCCAGGAGGAATTTGGGTACGGAGATCTGTGGTACAGGGTCAGCTCTGGAGTGCAGACAGAACCCAGAAGGATCCTGTGCCTGGTTGTTCCTTGATTCCTGTGTCCTGATGGCTCTGGGAGGGTTTCTCTTGGGCCAGGAATTTGAAGAAAAGTGGTGGTCTTACCTGTGCTCAGGGGTATGTCAGCACTCCTGGCAGACCAGCTCTCTCCTGGCGGTATTTGGGTATATAGCAGTGTGGCACAGGATCAGCTCCAGGCGCAGACAGAAACCAGAAAGCTCCTGTCCCAGGCCGCTCCTCGGGTTCCTGTGTCCTGAGAGTTCCAGGAGGGTCCCTCTGAGCAGCAGTGGTGGTTTACCTGAGCTCACAGGCTTGTCCTCACTCCTGAGAGACCAGCTCTCTCTCAGCACTATTTGGGTATGGAGCCCTGGGGAAGAGGATCAGCTCCAGGCCACGTCATCTTTCAAAAGGAGCCTTAATGTTCTTTATTTGACAATGCTATATATTTTCTAGCAACCCATCTTCTCTCCCTCTCTCTCTTTCTGCTTCTCTCTTTCTTCCTCTCTTTCTCTCTGTACACCTCTCTGCTTCTCTCTCTTCCTTTCTGTCTCTCTGTCTCTTTCTGTCTCTCTGTCTCTGTCTCTCTCTCTCGTGGTGTATGTGTGTGTGTGTGTGTGTGTGTGTGTGTGTGTGTGTTTTAAAGGCTGCATTACATGAGGTAAAGGCTGTATTACACCGGGCAAAGGCTGTATTACACCAGGTAAAGGCTACATTACACAGGTAAAGGCTGTGTTATTCTAAATAAAGGAGTTTCTTTGAACTTTAACCTTATTGCACCCACAAAAGAGTAAGCATACCTCAGGCTAGGTGTGTTCACTGGAACATAGGACATAAAGGTTGCAACTTCTATTTATGACTAATTCTTCATTTTAAAACTTTATATATGATATGTGATTTTTAGTATGACATGTTATATGCTAACTAAATATTGGGTACACACTGAAGTGTAGCTGCAATGCTTAGACAGACCCACGATCCTTTGCCCACTCCTGTCCTCTGTACTCTCTAGCTGTCTTTGAGCAGAGACCACAGGAACCAAAAACTGAGGAGTCCAGAGCATGGGTGTAGTGCACGTTTTAGTGTTCCTACAAGGTTACAGGTGCACTGTCCCATTTCCATGGTGTCTACCACCCTAGGAAAAGCTGCAGGGTCTAGAGACTTAAGAAATAGAATAAGTCAGGATAAATACACAGACCACTGTGTAAATCGGTGCAGTGGTCACTGTTATGGGGTATTCACCAAAGAGGACTGTTCAAGCCAATAGAAAATCATTACCAGCTGACTGGTGACTACACTGGGTGTTCAGGATCCCAGTGTAGCGCTGAGCCTTCCTCGGGGTGAGCTTTTAAGCATGAAAACCACATTCTGGGTTGACCTACTTCAGTTATCAAGACCAGTTAGCCAGAAGAGGGACTACAGAAGCCAAAGGGCAACGTCAGTACATTATGAGACTTCACCAAAACAATGAACTCCAATGAATTATGCCTTTTAGTTTTGACAGGCAGGGCCGTCTAAGTGCTGAGTTTTACAGCCTAAACAGTACTTCCATCACAGAGTCAGATATGCGAAGATCTGGGACCCTGTTACGTTCCACCTGGGTCTTAGTGAATGAGTCAAATCATGGCCTCATCCTATTTTAGTTTAAGAGGAAGAATGAGAATTAAAGGCCCAGCCAGTGCTGACACAAAATTGTTAGCCAGAGAGACCAAGGGAACAGGGACTGGTTCTGATTATTCCCCAACCATGCCTGGATTTCCTCTAATTATTCCTTACCAATTTGCATAGAAACAACAGGTTTCTTTCAAAGCCATGTAAAGTTTCCTTTATGTCGTTAGAAGTCTAAGTCTCTCCAATTTTGTAGGGAGACTCTACCTGCAAGGGAGTCTAACTGTTGTTTTAATTCAGAAACTGAAACTTCAAATACCTCTAGGTCCCGATCAACTTATCTTCTTAGCTTGGAAAGCATCAGAAGAGGCGCATCTAGTCAAACCATTAACATATGCTCGCCAAGTAGTCTCAGAGGTTCAGTAATATTGCCGTTGTCCAGATGAATTAAACCACGGGGCAGAATAACACACCTTGGAATGTGGGGAAGTGCCTAGGTTAAAAGTTTTGGATTATTAGGCAGGACTGAGCCCCTTCTAAGTCCTCTAGCATGAATCTGGGCTGCCCCCAGTCACAGTGAGCTTTGTCACTCAATAGACTGACAGATGGGTTAGGCCCCGTTTCTGTGTTTGGAGATGGGTGTCTAAGCAGTTACATCAACCCCGGATGATTTTGACTGGGAATGATTACCTCTGCCTCCCAGGGACTCTTCCCGTGGCATAGAGTCTGAATCTCCATGTTTTCTCTGTTTTACAAAGACCAGAATCTTTTAAAGAATTTCCTGGAGGCTGGTGAGATGGCCCAGATGGCTCAGTGACTGTTCTTCCAATTCCCAGCAACCACATGGTGGCTCACAGCCATCTATAATGTGATCTGACACCCTCTTCTGGAGTGTCTGAAGACAGCTACAGTGTACTTAAATATAATAATAAATAAATCTTAAAAAATAAAAAGATTTTCTGTAGGAAGCTTCAGTTTTAAGTTCCAATTTTTGGAATGGAAACTTCTTTGTTTTTAGCGGTGGTACAGGGTGAGCTCTGGGGTGCAGACAGAAACTGTCCTGTCCCCAGCTGTTCCTTGGTTCCTGTGTCCTGAAGGCTCTGGGCGGGTCCCTCTTGGGCCAGGAATTTGAGCTGGAGTGGTGGTCTTACCTGTGCTCACAGGCATGTCCACACTCCTGGGAGACCAGTTCTTTCCTGGTGGTATTTGGGTATGGAGCTCTGTGGCACAGGATCAGCGGCCAGCATCTCTTGTTTGATCCTGAATCATCATATTCTTTATTATCAAATGAACTATTCTTGGCCAATCTCATGGCCACACTGAATGCCAGTAGTAAGGAGCCTATGAACATCTGACATCACTGTGCAGCAATAAAAAACAGCACCATGTTCAGACACAGCCAATGGGATGGGATTCATGGATGTACACATGTGGAGTGAAGATCTCATCTTCAATAGTCCAGAGACAGAAGAGGACCAGAGGCCCTAACAACATCGCTCCCCGACCTGCTAACACTTTGGTTTCCTCCATACACTGCTAAACAAGAGTGTACTTACTCCAAAAAGCTATGAGCTGGGGGATGCAGAGAGGGCTCAGTTGTTAAGAGCACTTCTCTGTCTTTCAGAGGACCTGGATTCAGTTCCAGGCGCCTACATGGTAGTTCACAACAGCCTGTTACTCCAATTCCAGAGGATTTGAGACCCTCTTCAGACTTTCTCGAACACTAGGCACTCCTGGGGTACCCATACATCATTCAGGCAAACACTCATACACATAAAATAGAATAAGCACATATTTTAAATGAGCTACTAATACTGCTGTTTTAAGCCAGTAAATTATGTGATTTTCTTAGCAGCAATAAAACGTTGGTGTATAATGTCATCATGCTAGCCGTGTCACTCTGACTGCATAAACCCAAGCGAATGTCACTCCATCTCCTTCTCCCAACGTATTTACAATACTTAAGAAATAAGGGCCAATTTTTATTCATTTTTTTAACATAGAATGTATGAGACCACTGTATTCTGTCAGATAAAAATGTTTTCTCTGGCCTGTGAGTTGGCTCAGTGGGCGAAGACACTTCCAGCCTAGCCTAACAACCTGAATTCAACCTCCAGAACCCACATAGTGGGACGACAGATGGGACTCGGAGAAACTGTCCTCTGATCATCGGACCCAGGCCTTGGTATATGAGTATCTGTGGTGGTTTGTATGTGCTCGGCCCCGGGAGTGGCACTACTAGAAGTTGTGGTCCTGTTGGAGTAGGTATGGCCTTGTTGGACTAGGTGCATCACTGTGGGTGTGAGATTTAATAACCTCATCCTAGCTGCCTGGAAGCCAGTCTTCTACTAGCAGCCTTCAGATGAAGATATAGAACTCTCAGCTGTGTCTGTACCACACCTGCCTGGATGCTGCCATGCTCCTGCCTTGCTGATAATGGACTGAACCTCTGAACCTGNAAGCCAGCCCCAATTAAATGTTGTCATTTATAAGACTTGCCTTGGCCATGGTATCTGTTCACAGCAGCAAAACTCTAACTAAAATAGCGTGTGTGTGTGTGTGTGTGTGTGTGTGTGTGTGTAGTGGAAACTTAAGGGTTCTTTGGAAAATCAGTTGTGTTGGGTGGTGTTTTGCTGGGGCAAACACATGAAGGAGTGTTTTCCTGAGTTGGACACAGGTGTAAAGTTAAGGCAGACTGGTGAAGGAGTGTTTTACTGGAGCAGACACACGAGAGAGGATGTTCTGCTAAAGCAAGCACATGGAAGGACATGTGATGAAGGACTCTGCTAACAACACACACATATTGGTCTGACTTACTTTGCATAGTTGAGCTCCATTTGTCCGGACTCCATCGAGAGAAATGCATAAAAAAAAAAAAAACTTCTGGTGGTGTGCTGCAGTCTCTTCCTGCTTCTGTGGACTTGAGCTGATTGGCAGAGTGATGTCATCTGAGGCAGATGCACGTGCTGAGGCAAGGCACGTGTGGAGACAAGACCCATGTGGGACACACGATGTTTGGAGGGAGTACAAAGGACTCAACAAACAGTGATGGAGGCTGAGCTTGGCTTGCTTATAGAGCTAGCTTGTGCAACACTTGCTGGTCTCTTGCCTTTGCTGATCTTCGTTTCGCTGAGAGAGGCATAGACAAGAACTGTTTTTGGTGTTCTTCCCTTGGTCCCTCCTACCGACTTGTGCCAAGGCTGAGGCCTGGCTGTCTCTGCTAGGTCACGTCATCTTGTTGCTAACCCGACTCTGCCCAACTGGACTACTGGTGTATCTGTGAAGTGTTTGCAAGGAGACTGAGCTGCCATTGCTAACCTGTGACCTGGACTGCAGATTTCCAGCAACTACAGATAGTAGTTGCTCCAAAGAACCGTTTCTAAATAGGTCTATATTCCCCATGTCCTTTCTTTCCCACTACTCCTGGTGGGTGATGGGCTAAGACGGAGGTTAAAGCATTTAAGAACCATCGTTAAAAATAGGTTTTGAAAAAAATTAAAGTTACATGTGTGTTAAATTTTAAGAAAATGTTTTGGTTTGCTCTCCTTGAGTCAGAATCCTAACTATTACCCTATACTGGGTACTAACTCAATATGTAATTCAAATGAATTTTGAGACAGAATCCTCCTGTCTCAGCTCCCAAGTGCTGTATACAGATGTGTGCCACAGAACCCAACTGAAAGGAAACAGTTATAAGTATTTTATAAATATCTAAGTTGTTCAGGAGGAATATTTATACCCATAGATGTTTTTCTCCATAAGAAAATATTACATGTTGGTTGAGATATTACTACAGTTGATCGATTCCCCCAAAAGCTGAAATCTTAAAGATAAGCTTCCCGATGACCTAGAATATGTATTTAATTTTGGTTTCTACTTGGCTGTGCAGGAAGAGCAGGAGGAATGTGGAGAGAAGCCAGCGGCGCAGCCGGTGACTTTGTTTCCCTGCTGATGTGTAAGGATCTGGGAAAGCTAGCCACCAGACCTCAGGCCACCCTGGAGCAGATGGCTCAGCACTGCTTGGCATTGATGTCCCCCTCTGCAAGGCTTGCTTCATACACTTTCTGCTGGGAATAAAATGAACCCTAGATACACTTCAGTTCACATTTGGAATGTGACTGCGAACAGTCACTTGTAATACAAAACACTCCAAAGCCTTTCCCCGAGTTTATCAACTCTGCCTCCTGCACACATATTTTATTTGTTCTGAAAGACTTAATCCACTCTGAAGGAAGCATGACACTCCTTTGGGCTAGGCTGATGAAGCACCACACAGCTTTGCTGGCTCCGAGTCAAGGTAAACTGTGCTGATTGTGGGCAACTGTGAGAAAAAGATGACACACCTGTGTTTTCCTATGAGGTTAGAATTTGCTGAATGTCCGTAAATTCATAAACCACTTTCATTGGCAGCAATTTGCCAAGGAGTTCCATTTTCTTCCCCTGATAGCCAGCCAAGCTCTTAAATACAAAGAACCCTCAGATCATGCAGCGCAAGCCACTGTGCGAGTATGGGGGTGGGGGGAGAGAGCGTATGCAGGTGACCTCATGGCCCCAGAAGGCTAAAGGAAGCTGAGTCCAGTAAGCTCTTAATGAGGGTTGAGAGGCAGAGGAGGAAGCAGGTAGGGTTGCCAGGGGCTCTCTGTGGGAGAAGAGATCAGCTGAAGGTACTGTCATGGAGCCCAGGGTACGGCAAAGTTGTACCGAGCCTCGGGGTTGATCTGAGCTGCAGAAGCTAGTTGGAGAAGCATGGGGGCTGTAGAGGAAAGGGAAGGACCTAGGTTCAGATGGCCACATGAGGAGATGGATAGCAAGCCCGGATGGACAAGTGCTAGATGGACAAACGAATGGCAATAGGCTATATCTGCAATGGAGACAAAGCTGAGCTGAAGTTCCCGCGATAGCTGGGAGTCCTCTGCCTGTTGTCACGCTGTTGACATACACACAGGGTATGGATGCCGGGGCCATTGTCATTGTGATGTCAGGGGTTCTGTTTTCCGGGTACAATGTTGCATCCTTTCTTTGGGCTGTTGTGTCTGATAAGTTCTTAGGCCTGGTTTCCATGACAGGATTTTCATATACCCACGTGCTTACAAAATACCAATTTGCTGTGATGTTTCTAGAATGGGATCTTATGTTTTGGTTTTTTTTGTATGTTTGTTTGTTTTTACTTTTAGGAACGAGACACCCCCACACACACCTGCCTTATGAGCAGAGGGAGTTATGTGCCCAGTTGAGTTATGTGCCCACCGAAGCACAGAGTCATCCTGCTTCTGTGCACTCAAAATGAGTATCAAAATGATAACATGGAGTCCCTTGGCACAAGACACAGCCTGGGAAAACCAGGGTTTTGAACACGTAGAGGCAGGCATGGCCTGATCTCAACTCTCAGCAGTGACACACTTCTCAGAGTTTGAAGGCAGGAGACAAGAGGAAGCTCAGGGTGGTAAGCTCCACGCCTGTTATCCCTCCACATCCCCTGCATGTCATTCCGAAGTCTTGCTTGCTGATGTCTGCAGATCCAGGAGGAAACCAAGCTTTCTTGACAGAGAAAAATAGGCTCTAACCCCATCCTGTGGGCTGCATCCTCACAACCCAATTACTTCCCATGTGCTCAGCCTACTAGCGGCATCCCACTGAGAGATAAGATCTCAGTATATGAATTTCGACGAACATCAACACTGAATCAGTTTTTAAAAATGCCAATGTATCTTTTCTTAGCTAGATGGAAAGATTTTTCTATTCAAGGGCTAACACTGGATAATCTTGGAGATGTGTCCTATCTGTGGCTGTTGTGCCTGGGAAATGTTAGTGATCCCCAAAACACACACACAGGAGCCGATCTGGTACAACTCATAGCAGGGTCTTTATTCTATTCAAGCTAGCTCGGGGCACCCCCAACGCATCACTGACACTCAGGGCAGTTTTGATGGTAGGGAGCCCTGAATGTCTATCAGGGCAAGGCTTTAGAGTAAGCAGCCATCAGGGAGTATGTGTGCAAGCATCTAATTGGAAAGCTGCTGTGGCCTTTAACATGATTGGCTGGTGCTGGGAGTCAGATCATAAACTTAACTTCTGCTTCCCTCTGCAATGGTGGTCATTAGGAGGGGGGTAGGGGTGGGGGGGGTGGGCTTGTAACATGGGGTGTAGGTTTGTTAGGGGAATAACCTAGAAACACTGGTCATGTTGGGGATTAGCCGAGAGACCGGAGCTAGGCTCAGGTTTTGTTCGGGTGGGCTACTTGAAAACTAATGCTAGGTGCCAGCCTGTTAGTTTACCTGAGTCCAAACTTATGTCAGGTTCTCTAAAATAGAGTCTGAATTTAAAAGCTTTGGCATCTCACTGCAATTTTGGTTTTCAACAGCATCTGTGTTTGCTTTGATATCACTGACATTCTTGAGGACTCGTCGATATGGGGTGAAATCTCTTTAAATCAAAAACCATATTATAAATAACATATGACTATAAAACCAGTATAGACATTTTTAAATAAGTGGAGAAATGGGAATTTGTACTAAGGTCCTTAAGCTACCCACAGAATGACGACAGTGTTGAGTTACTAGTTTTAAACTCTGTAGTTTTTGAACATGTTGCCCTTTGAAGAAAACCACTGAAGGACGTCCTTGTACTATTTTCCCATGTCTTTGTAAACCTGAAAGTTTTCCAAACATAAAAAAGGTTTGGGCTCTACCATTGAGCCGTATTTGAAGGACGTTCTCTTCCCTGTGTTCAGGGTGCTCAGTAAAGACACAGCCAACGTGACCGACCCTTTAAGGGAAGGGTTTTGTTGTGGGGTAAGAGAAAGAGAGAGGATCCAGAAGCACCTGGATGGATCTAGAGCAAAGAGAAAAGGAGAGAAGCGGGAGAGCTTAGGGTAGACACTGTGTGGATTATAAGGGGGCGAGAACCTGAGGGGGAGCTTCTTTGCAGGTGGAAAATCCATTTAACCAGTTCCCAAGGAATGCCAGCTTTTGTCCAACCTTCAGAAATCCACCAGTCCAGCTGGAGCTCATTTCTATACAAGGAGGAACTGAGACCTGACACTGCCTGGCTTTAACTTTGTGATAGAGTCTCTGTAAGCTGCCCTGACCACTCTCAGTGCACCCTGTAGCCCAGTGAGCTCTCTGAGTTTGCCTTCTCCTACCTCACCCTCCTCAGGCAGTTGGGATTGTAGGGGTGTGCCACACTCGAAAACAGTGCTAATTTCTCCTTACAGAATTGTAGTAATCTTTTGGATAACACTTCGCCTGTGGGTTTTAAAATCCCTGTCTTGATGCAATGAAAGTTGTCAAGTTCAGTGAAAGGAAGGGGTTAACATAAAAGAACAGTAAGCTTGGTCCTCCTCCCACCAGAGCAGCTCAAGCCGGCAGCTGTGACCAAGTCCCCATGATCATTTCTCGTCATAGTCTCTAATTTGTTTATTTTGTTTTGTTTGTTTTTAAAATACACAGCATTCCTCTGTGTAGCTCTGGTTGGCCTGGAACCCATTATATAACCAAGACTGGCCTCAGACTTACAGTAATCCTGGTGCTTCTGCCTCTGAGAGACAGAAAACAAGTAAAAACCAAACCAAACAAACAAAAACCCCAGTTTATTACAATTTGACTAAACTGGAAAAGAAAAATTCTAATTTTTTTTTGTTCCTGCTCTGTGGCAATCTTACTATGTATAGCAAAGATGGAACAGTGGTCAGAAGATATATAGGTCAAGAGATGTATAGGTCAAGAGATATCTAGGTCAAGAGATGTATAAGTCAAGAGATATATGGGTCAAGAGATGTATAGGTCAAGAGATATATAGCTCAAGAGATATATAGATTGCTATGAGATAGACCAGCTGGGAAGGAAGGTTCTTTCATAGCTAACATCCCAGGCTGCTTCCATTTTTATCATGGAAGGCCTGGCACTTTAAAACCCCACAGAAAGTATCAGGAAAATGTCAGAGTTCCCTGGCCTGGAACCTACCTGTCTAAAACAGGTGCCAACGATCTTGCCCAGGTACCCACCAAGCTGTCAATCTATGACATTTACCTAAGAACCGCCATTTTATTGCAAAAAGCCAAACTGAATTTGGGAAACTCGGGAACTTGTAAAATAGAGAAGAAAAGTGGCCGAAGGGGTCACTTTGATCTATTATTATTACAATGGAAGCCTACAAATCAGAAGAACTTCCTTAGCTCTTCTAAAAGCTAGACATGCATAGATTCTCAGTTTCTTCTTGATGCTTTCTCCTGTGTCTGCGTATGGTTCCATCGGAAGCTCTCCCTGTACTCCATGCTCCTAAGATAATGGCGAGAGAGACTAGGCCCTTTTCGTTGGTATTTCTCACATTGTAACAGTACTTGGCCATGAGTTAAGTGCTTTACGGAGTTCATCGGAGAAGATGCTAATTCCGTGTTGGATCTTGGTTACAAGCACTTTTTAAGGTCTTCTGACTTCCCTTAAAACTCTGGAAACTGTCAGGGGTTGGCAGGAGCTAAAAGCTGGCTGGTTGGTCGACAGCTGTCAGGCCATTCCAAGGAACCCAGACAGAACAGAAACTTTACTCTGGCAGCCATTGCGGTGGCCCCTAAGTGCGGCTAGACTGTGAGTGCCTCTGCCATAGCTCCTACATTCTCTTCAGAAGTTGTAGCAACTGTGACTTCAACCTCACCAACTCCACGGAAGCTTCCTTCAGACATCCTGCCACAGCTCTGACCACAACAGCTTCCGGCGACCTCAACCTACGGCTGCTCCAGAGGCCTTTATTCAATATGCAGACAGCCCCACTCAAGACAGCCAAGTTAGAAAGGTCCGGAGCCCCGTGCAGAGTGGCATGGCTAAGTGGAGAGTTTGTTGTTAGCAGACAGGACACTGTCTAGCCCTGTATGCCTGGATATATCGCCGGCTGTGTAAGCGGTCCTCTGCTTGCTTCCGTCGGGTCAGTGAAGGCTTCACACCTGCACACTGTTGCTTTGTGCATAGGTCACAGTAAAGCCTCTTGGGGTGGTTTGATTGCCTGCCCATGGGTAGGGTAAGCTGGGCTGGTCGCACCAAGAGCAGTTAACATGGGGCTACTAGCCTCAGGCGCACCAAGAAGCAATGGCTGCTAAGAGTTCCTTAAAGCGGCAAGGGGCAGAAAGCGCAGAAGGGGAGCGCTCTTGAGCTGGGAAAGATAGACAGCTGGGGCTCTGGGGCAAATGTCTGCAGGGATCTGAAACCACAAAGGTAAAGCAGAAGAGCCAGGAGCAGAGAGCAGAATGACTTTGAAAGAGTTCCAGAAGAGGACCCAGCAATTGGGGGACACTGGGGAGGGGAGGAGACGTGCAGGGGAGGGAGGTGGGCGGGGCCGCAGGAATTCAGAGGGCAGGGCAAAGAGAGCTGGAGACACTCATGGCTAGCTGCTAACAGCAAGGTAGCTGCTCTCTGCCTGTTGGAATTCCTGTCTAATAGAGAGAGAACCCTAGCAGAGACCAGTCCCTGACGTTCTGTTGAGTGTGTAATATCGTCTTTCAGTTCGTACTAAACATTAGGCACAGTTGTAACTTCACAATAATTACTGCACGTCAAGCAAGCATGGGTCATTAAAGATAAAACTCTAAGCCGTTATAGCCAGTTGCAAAAGAAAACACAATTCAATAAAAGACCCAAGACAAGGCAAATACTTGGCCTGAGATAAATTCAATAAAAAGTTTGTCCAGCAGGTGCCAGAGATTCAGCTTTGATAAACAAGCGGCTTTGCACCACAGCGAACTCCTCCCCAGAGTAATCCCAACTCTCTTCACAAAAGGTGCTGCATTCTTGGCCCTGTAACTTTGTAAGCAGGAAAAGAGTAAAGACTATAAATACTGACTGGCAGCAGCATGTAGACGCGGTGCCCAAGCAAAGCCTCCTGCCCACGGGGAGACCTGGCGACTAGGGGGTGAAGAATGTTGTTTCCGTGATACCAAACCACAAAGTTTAAGTGGGAATGCCACCATCTGGGGCTCACACTGAGAAACATTTTATCTTTTTTTTTTTTTTTTTTTTTTTTTGGTTTTTCGAGACAGGGTTTCTCTGTATAGCCCTGGCTGTCCTGGAACTCACTTTGTAGACCAGGCT
>NC_034602.1:92178414-92185559 GCF_900095145.1 Mus pahari | reverse complement strand
GGTGCAACAACAATATGAACTAACCAGTATCCCCTGAGCTCGTGTCTCTAGCTGCATATGTAGCAGAAGATGGCCTAATCGGCCATCACTAGGAAGAGAGGCCCCTTGGTCTTGCAAACTCTATATGACCCAGCACAGGGGAAGGCCAGGGCCAAGAAGAGGGAGTGGGTGGGTAGGGCAGCAGGGGTGGGGGGAGGGTATAGGGAACTTTCGGGATAGCATTTGAATTGTAAATAAAGAAAATCTCTAATAAAAAACAGTAGATACAAGGATGATATGATGACTGAGTTCTGGAGATAGGTCCGCAGCAACATTAGCGTACTTACTGCGCCCAACCTGTCCGTATAGTTATAAACAGTTAAGAGGGTAAACCTTATCTTTTCTATGCACTCTTCACAAAATTTAAAAAAACACACATAAAAAAAGAAAACAGAACTAGTCAAAAACGCTTGGACTACACAATGGCTCCCATGGGTAATTTCATATTATGGAAGAGAGTTACAAGGTGTTGGTGAAATCCGACACCAACTGAGAAAGTTGCCAGAAAAGTGCTGAGGGGGGATACACATAAGCCCGTTTGAATAAAATGCCTCCTGAGTCAATATTCAGCTCTCAGTGGTGACAATCTCTCCTTACTTCTCTGAGTATGTTATCTATAGCGATAAGATTTACTGCACACATCAAAATAAACTGTATTTAACATGTGGATTATAAAGCATTAGTTTTTAAATCCAAATCACCAATAAGTCATCACTGCTGCATTAAGGGAAGAAACTCCTTGGAGTTGTTTAACCAAGAACAAGTCCAGATTTGAATTTTCTACTTTGTGCTCCCTGCTGCCTCTAACCTCTGTCTGTCACGTGACTGAATCTGTGCCTGCCCAAAGACTATCTTGTGAATCTGTTTTTCCTTGTATCTGTTTGTTGTTTGAGCTGTGTATATCTGTCATGTCTGTATGGTTGTGTGTGTCTGTCCCGTACAAAAGTCTTTGCTCTGTATTTATTGAACAGCATAGAAAACATCAGGGGGCTGGGGGGGGGGGGGGGGGCGGGGAAATAGGATAGTTTACAGAAATCTTTTAACAGTTTCACTAGAGAGTAAGTCACTGGCTCCAACTGACCCAGACAGCAAACATGACTGTTTATCAACCAATTACCACAATTACCATAAGTGGTTGCTCTTAATCTCTATGGTACATTTTAGGAAATTGCTTTCTGCTTTTGTATTTGTTTTGCTTTCATCAAATGATGCACAGGTATTATCTGGGTCAGCGGCAGGGCAGGAGGAGGATGCAGATTAAGATTGTAGCTATGCACTGTCTTAGGTTCCACGGAAACCCAAGGGAAGTAAGGTTGGTTGTTTCATTGTTCTCTCAAAGGCAGGTTAAGCCTCCCTGGAGTACACAGTGGGTAACAGCCTTAAATTGTGAGTGACCAGGAGGAGGTGTGTTATTAATCTGGCTGTGAGGTCCAGCAAAAGTTACAGTCTCTTAGGATGGATGAGAGATTTTCAGAATATTGCCTGGCTACAATTTAAAACCTTTCTATAATAATAAAATGTTATTATTATCACTACATTAAGACAAATGACCATTATTTGGTTTTCATTAATCTGACAAAATACCTAAGCAGAACAATTTCAGGGGTGAAACATATATGTCCGCTCACAGTGTCTAAAGTTTCTGTCATGGGGGAGGGGACATAATAGTGTAGCACACATCACCAGGAGGAAGAGGGGGAACGATGGATGCCTACATATGCTTTGACTTCTCTTTCATGGGGAATCCGGGCCTCTGGGACACGGCAGCTTCCGTGTGGGTGATTCTTCCCTTAACTAATCCTCCTCAGAAACACACACATGGGCACCAACAGGCATGTTTTATCACTCTCCTAAGCATGTGTCTTTATGTACATAGTAAGCACATGCATGGTTATGCATTCCCATGTGCGTGTGGACAGAAACCAGGGGACAATGTTGGATGTCACCCTTAGTCACTCCTTACCTTATTTTTGTGAGACAGTTGTTCAGCACGCCTGGAGCTCTCCTATTCTACTGGGCAGGCTGGCTAATGAATTTCAGGGATCTACCTGTCTCTGCTTCCACAGACTCGTGCTGCTTTGCCCAGCTTTTATGTTTGTGCAGCAAGCACTTTACTGGTACACACACACACACACACACACACACACACACACACTCCTCTAAGTGCTTTTTGATCTGAACAAGTTGGCGATCAATATTAACCATCACAAGCACCGCTTGTCAACTTGATATCAATCTCCTTAACATTCCACCACAACCTCCCACAAGTCTGTGTCAATTCCACTAGCTAGTGAATGTATTTAGCCCATCTTCATCAGTCTGCATGGTCTTGAAGTCCCATCATTGTTCATCATTGATATGAACTTTACTCTGAGACTCGTGGCAAATCCTACCTGTGACACTCTGTGGGATAAAATAAAAATTAAAAACTTGTGTATTCCTGGCCAAGTATAGCAGTGTGCAGCTGCAATCCTAGCATTTGAGAAGCAGCAATTGGTGGACCTCTGTGAGTTAGGGGTAGATCTATTCTACACAGCAAACCCTCCTTCTCCCAGCCATACAAGACATGCGACTCACACTTCCTCCTGCTAGTGCTAACCTTCGCCTGGAATGAAAGCTTGAATCACACACTAGCTCTGGCCTCTCAGAGCTCGTTCCTAGAGCAGAATGTTTGCCTGTACTGTAAAGCAAGAGTAGCATTGCACCATAGGCCAGTAGTAGACACTAATAAAGTATATTGTGCCCTCATCTCCACAGCCATCAGCTCTCCCAAACACCCAGCCATTATTGAGGGTCACAGCTAATGCCAGATTCAAGTGTTTAATGAGTGGAAAAATTAAACAAAAACAAAGGAGCGGTCACAGCTGCAAATTGAGGGAACAGCAAGCCCCCTGCTAGTTTAAAAGTCTTGGGCTATTTCACCAAGACATTAATTAATATAATAAAAAGCACAGAGATCTTGCGGAAAATTAATGGAGCAGGCTGCCCACAGCTTGCTGCCCACTCTCTGCGCCAGCATCTGCTGAGACTGTGACCAATTTTCTCCTTGGGTGGCTACAAGGGAACAAAAGTGCTTTGGCAGAGAGACCAGCAGCTAACTGTGCCCCTTTGAAAACAGTCATTGTGTGCTATTTTTAATGCCAAGCTCACACACCATCAAGCATATCAATCTTGATTTAAAATATATATATATATATATATATGGCAGAACAGAAGCAAATGAGGGAGAGAGTCTCTTCTTATACCAACAAAAGGAAGAGAGGAAAGCCAGGACAGTCCATGTCTAGCGTCAGGCAGCTCTGGAGCAAGCCCTCCATCCCAACTTCTGCAGCCCTCAGTGCCTATCTCAGGGCTTGACTATCACGTTATACATTGTAACCTCTGAAGTCAGACTTCCGATAGTTAAACATTGTAACCTCTGAAGTCAGACTTCTGATAGTTATACATTGTAACCTCTGAAGTCAGACTTCTGATAGTTATACATTGTAACCTCTGAAGTCAGACTTCCGATAGTTAAACATTGTAACCTCTGAAGTCAGACTTCTGATAGTTATACATCGTAACCTCTGAAGTCAGACTTTCAATAGTTAAACATTGTAACCTCTGAAGTCAGACTTCCATACTCCTACCTCTTCTTGGGCACACACTGAGTTTTCTTTTCTGGAAAACTAGGAATTATAAAAGGTACTTTGAAGTTGTTATAACTAAGGAAACTCATATTTATAAACACCCTACCATTTCAAAACAACCATACAGCATGCTTGGTGCATAGTATCTTTTGTGATTCACCTAGAAACACGATTAAAAAAAAAAAATCTGTCTTATACATGTACAGTGAAATATAATACAAGGATAACATTCCTTAAAGCTTAATGCCAAAGCTTCTTTTCCATTGTACACATGGATTTCGCTACTGTTACTATTTCCCAGAAGCAGTTACACACAGTATTTTGTTTTATTGTTTGTTTTTAATCCTTTCAGGCACACCAGGGAAACACAGAGACTAAAGTAGTATAGTACACCTGAAATTTAAGGGGAAAAAAGTAATTACAAGGAAAAGTATCAGCTCAGGACCCCCAAGACCAAGTTCTCAGCACTAAGGAGATTTATTTGCCCCAGAGGGACAGGGGGCAGGAGATGAAAGACAGACAGGAGATAGGGAATGAGGGGGAAGGGGAAGGGAATGAGAAAGGGGTAAGGATGTTTGTCCTGAAGGGACTAAGGACTGTCTCTGGATAGAGAGGACAGACGTGGTCCACAGGGAAATGGTGGTTTATAAAGTTACAAGGAGAGTCCCCATGTTAGAAGGAGGTATTCAATTTTAATTGGGGTGTTAATTAGGTCAGCCAAGGGGGTTTATGATCACTGGACTTCAATACTTTTGCCAACTGAACCTTGGTAGTCAGCCTCAGGAGGAGGAAGAAGTGACCAATTAAGGGACTAGCTTTAGAAATGTAATCTAACAGTTTTTAGCTAGGCAGATGGAATGGGGAGGAAGGGTAAGGCCTTCCAGAGCCACATGCTCAAGTGGAATAATGTCCCTTCAGTGACCCCCCTCTGACAGAGACAAAGCAGGCCCTGGCCAGGCCGCCTGGAACCGAAGCTTCTCTTGAGCAGAAAGAACTAGGCAGAGCCAACTTCCCCAGCCAGTGATTTCTTCCACTTCAAAATAAAGTGAGAATTTTTTATTCCATTGAGCACTGAAAATAGGATCCAAAGGTTTACTAAAACACATTTTTCCAAGGGAAACAATATGGAAGCTTCTTTATAAATGTAAAAGCCAGCAAGGTTGCATAAATGTGAGAGCCAGCAAGGAACCATTCTTAAACAGAGGTAGGTAGTAAAAAATAAAAATTGTTTTGTTCCGATTAAAAAATGGGTGTCTTAGGTACAGTAACTTAGGTTGTCCTGAATATTTTCCGAAATGTTATTTTCTGTTCTGTCTACTGGCCTGGGTTGCCATCGTGGTGACAAGCCAACTACTATAGTGAGAAAATGGGCTTTCTGGCCAGACCCTCTTCGATGTCAGTGCCAAAAAGTGAGTGAGTGGGTTTTCCTGCTAGACCCTTCAACATCACCAAACATAATGTTCTCAAAGTGCATTTACACTGCAGCATCTACCAGAACTGTAACATGTATGTGTGTCTGTCTGTCTGTCTGAATACTGATTCTACTCAGCCTAGGGTGAAGTCATTGCTCAATAAGCCCCATGCAAGTATAAGTGGATTGAGCACACCTAGCTAACCAAGTGTAGCTTAGCTATGTGATATACTGTAGAATGTCACTTGTCACCCCCACAATGGTGAGACTGACCGGGAGCAGCCAATCCCTGGTAAAGTCAGAGAGTGTGACACTGTGGGTCAACAGCCTGGGGAAAGCTCACATTTCAAAGTGCAGCTCTCCCGAATCCACAGGGCTTCATGTCAGTGTGAGACAGGACAGCGGCCGAGTAATATTAACTTGGGAACAAATTCATTGGCCACATTTTCTTTATTCATGGAGCAGCTGAAGAACATTTGAGTTTTTCTACTTCAAGGTCATTATGAATGATGACGTTTTTACTAAATATTCATGAACGTATTTATAAACATTTATCTTTCTGTGTGCGCCTGTGTATGTGATAATGTATGGAATGTGTACCGTTTGTATATGCCCTCGCACACATAGAAGGCAGAGAGCATCAAGCATTAGTACACTCCTTCCACCTTGTTTAAGATGGGTCTCTGTCGTTCACTGTGGGCATTGCGTGCTCCATGCTAGCTGACCAAGGAGGGATTCTCTTGTCTCCACTTTGCGTTCTGTGCAGGAGGGCTGGGATTACAGATGTGCTACCACATAAAGCTTTTTCATTGGTCCTGGGGATTCGAACTTTGGTCGTTAGGCTTGTCAGTGTATGCTTTCACCCATTGCACCATCACCTGAGCATACTCGTAGTAAGCTTTTGTATATTGTGCTGGCTACCTGTATGTTGACTTGACCCAAATGCGAGTCATTTAGGAAGAGAGAAACTCAACTAAGGAAATGCTCCCACCAGACTGACCTGTGGCCAAGGCTGAGATACATTCTCTTGAGTGATGACTGATGTGGGAGGGTCCAGCCCAGTGTGGGTGGGGCCACACCTTGGATGCTGGTCCTGAATGCTCTAAGAAAGCAGGCTGAGAAAGTCATGAGGAGCAAGCCAGTAAGCGGCACTGCTCTCTGGCCTCTGCATCAGCTCCTGACTCCAGCTCCTGCTTTAAGTTCCTGCCCCAGCTTTCCTGGATGATGGTCTACAAACTGCAGGATGAAACAAACCTGTTTCCCCCCCAACCTGTTCTCTGGTCATGAGTGCTTTACCACAGCAATGGGCACCCTACTAACACATGCATCGTCATGAACAATGCCGGAGGCACCACAATACTTATTTTAAATTATACCACAAAGCTATAACGACAAAACCAGCATGGCATTGGCCCAAAAACAGACCCAGTGAGCCATGGATGGTGACAGAGGGCCTGGAAAGAACTGATGCCAACTACAGCATACTTTGGAGAAAACGGCACTAGAAAAATTTAGTGTATATTAAATCAATCAATTAATTAATTAGCATGTAGAAAAACAGAAAATAGATTCTTATCTCCCTGCCTTCACAAAATAAGTTCAAAATGGATTAAAGACCTTAATGTAAAACCTGATCTGGAAACTGCTGGAGAAAACACTTCACGATACAGACCTAGGTATCCAAGAAGTTCCTGAATAGATTTCTAATAGCTCAAGACAGAAACTGCAGTTATCAAAGCAAAATGAGCCTCACGCAGTGGGAAAAACTTAACTATTCATTTGATTGGAGCTAGTATCCAGAGTATATAAACAATAAAAGAATAAAAGAATTAAAAATACAAATAATCCAATCAATAGGTTAGCAAATGAATTGACCAAAAAGTTATTAAAAGAAGTATAGTCATAAACATGGGGAAGGCTCAACATCCTTAGCTATGAGGGGATGCACATCAAAAGTAGATTCCATCTCACTTCACTTAGAATGCTGACATCAAGAAAATAAATAGGGCTGGAGAGATGGCTCAGTGGTTAAGAGCACTGTCTGCTCTTCTGAAGGTCCTGAGTTC
>NC_034602.1:92160526-92177379 GCF_900095145.1 Mus pahari | reverse complement strand
ATTAAGCCATGAAGAACATTTGCATACCAAGAAGAATTTACGTACCAGTACTGTTTCCGATGGTCCAGAGGAACTTATGGGAACATAAAAAATTTTTTTCTTTTTTAAAGATTAGCAATTCTTAAAAGGAAAAAAAACTTTCTGTATTTTAGCAGTTAACTGACATGATTGAATGACAGGAGCCACCTAGGAAAGGCTACAGCAAGCGAGTGAGCTTCCTGGAAATAGCCCACCATTGTGCTATTGGGTGCAATGGCTGCAATGGATGAAGGACCCCAGAGACTTCCGTTCAGGGTCGCTGTTCACTGCTGAGATGCCTTTCCTGCCCCTGTTATTGGCTTAATGATTTCCTGGGTATTTACCCCATTGTGGATAGCCCTGGGGCTAATTATATTTGATGTTAATTCCGTTCTCCCTTGAGTGGCTGCGAACGAGGAATGAGTCAGCACTTAATTTGTAAAATAAAGAAGAGCTGATGATTGGGCAGATAAAGGGAAGGTGGAGCGAAGGTAGGGGGAAGAAGAAGGAGAAAATGGAAGAGGGAAAGGACAGAGGAGGAGGAGGAGGAGGAGGAGGAAGAAAATCAGAGCCGAAGCATGTGGCCTGGAGAAACCACAAGTCCTAAGGGGTCTCATAGATGGAGAGGATGGTAGTGTAGCGGTAGATCTGCCCAATCTAGGTGCACAGCATGTAATCATATTAACTGAGTTGTTTTCATTGCCCGGGCTTATGTGGGGTGGAGAGTTTAACAAACTCCAAGCCTCTCACCTGGCCAGTGGTAGGTCCCAGAGTCAAAGAGTAAACTAAGTTTCTTTCCCAATCCCCTGCTGGTATCGACCAGAAGCTTCTGGCCCCAGATTAGCAAAAGAGAACTAAAAAGCCAAAAAGCCATCAGCTTTCGGCTTTTGTGGACTCTGTGCTGTGTCCCACCTCAGTATCTGACTGTCAGGGTGGGACACTAGTAATAAGACTTCCTGCTTGCAAGTTCCTTCAGACCCTTGATGGAAATACATGGAGATGTGCACATGTGGCTGTCAAAAGACAACTGGTAGGGGGTCAGTTTAAAAGATCCTGACAGAGAATAAAAAATTATTTAAGCCCTAGACCTGTGTCCAAAATAGCCCCATTGTTCCAGGATGCCAGCTGTTTGCAATTTTTGCCTTTCTATAGCCCAATGCCAGGTGTTTGCTGTTTTTGTGTCTTTATAAACTCCTTACCCCTTGAGCTCATCGTCAACTCCTCTACCCCTGCGTGGGATACGAGTTGTCCCCAGTGCACTGGTCTTTCCCGAATAAACCTCTTCCAGTTTGCATCAAGACTGTTTCTCTTGAGTGATTTGGGGTGTCGCCTCTCCTGAGTCAGAACGTGGGGGAGTCTGCCCAGAGGTGGCGTTACTCACAGTGGGCTGGGCCCTCCCCCATCAATCATTAATTAAAAACATGCTTCCATCAATGTGCCGGTGGTCCAACATGATACCAGTAATTCTTCTGTTGGGGTTCCTTCTGAGTGACTCTAGCTTGTGTTTCTGGTAAAGCTTGACAAGTAAACGTGGAAGCACCTTCACCCCCTGAGCCACCTCTCTTGACTCCCCCCCCCCAATTCCTTGTAAGTGTTTTACCAGACAGCATTAGAAACCTAACACGCTTTATCTGTTGAAGGCACCCTGAAAGGGCATTACTGTCAGGGACAGAAGATCGGGATACGCGTCTCCTTGGTGGTTTTTGCTTCAGCTTCTTTGTTCCCAACACAGGAAGAAGCAAGAAGATACTTCATTCTGTAATGAGGACCCTGTGAACTTGCAATGACTGGGCCCACTAAAGAGCCCAAAGTGAGGGCAGCCAAGACCGCTGGCTCTGAAGGAAAACAGATTTAAAACACTCTTCCTAAGTCCGCAGTGGGGCCTGGAAAGCAGAGCTGCCCCTGCTTTTATAGTGGTTCCTTTGGGGATGCTCTTGCAAAAGGAGAAAACGCATTTATTATGAGTCCCTAACTGTGAGGCAGCCCTGTGATACAGCTTAGCAGGCACACTGGTCTATGGTAGAGCGCCTGCTGAGCAGGTACAAGGCCCTGGGGTAGAGCTCCTGCTTAGCAGGTGCACAGCCCTGCTTCAAGTCCATACCCTCCCTCTCCAAAGAGCCACCAACCTAAAACTCCCGGCTTTTGAGCAGCCTGCTTCTTAGTACTGGCTCTAGCTTATGCAGATAGGTCCTGTGCCTTTGTGAACACAAGAGCCGTACTAGGTCCAGAATGCCAGACAATTTTACATTTGCAATATATTTAAAAAAAAAAAAAACTTTATGGATTGTTTGTTTGGGCGTTACCCCACCAAGACTTAAGCAAGCTACGAATGCCCTCTAGCAGTAAGCTACACCCCAGTATTTATTTTTACATATATGGTTATGTCTTAGGGACGGGCGTACAGAGCAATTTTCTAGCACTTGAGAAGTCCTGAGTAGCCTCGCTAGTGTAAGCAGAGTAAACCCTGCACCCGAGTGCCTATTCGTGCAAAATCCCGATGGAAAGGCCAAAAGGACAGTTCGGTGGCAGCGGCAGCGGCGGACGCGTGCCCGACTAGTCCAAGTCTGTGCTTGGCTCGATTTACTGCTTTGAGGTCTCTCCGTAGAAGAGAGGCGTCGTGGTGGCCAGAAATGAAACAGGATCAGGACAAGGCCAGGGCCCTCAGTCCCCCTTACGGTCACACCACTGCTTAACAGCTCCAGCACACTCCAGTATCACCACAGCAGGCACGGAGTCATTGCCACATGTGCCTTTGAGGGACGTTTAAGAGCCAAAGTCTCCAAACTACAGCAGAGTACGGGAACTTAAAAGGAGGGACCGTTATTGGATGAGAAAGTTGCATGTTCTTGAAGGCGAATTGTGCAGGCTCTGGGGATCCGCTAGAAGAGTGCTGAGCTGAGAGAACTGAGCTCGTCACGGTGCAAAGAAACGTAAAGCGGATATGCTGGTGTGTGCCGTGGGCTGCGCTGCCGAGGACGCTGAGGCAGGAGCAGAGCTTGAGGTCGCAAAAGGGAAAGTGACAGAAGACAAAAAGCCTAACCGCTGTTCTAAACTTTCCTTCTGAGCCTATGAGCTCATTTCCTTCGCTACTGCTCCTTTACCAACACTGCCCAGCAGAGGGCGCTCCGAGCATTTAACAATTATTCTGTGGCACTCAATCCCTTCTCCACTACTCAGTTCCAAAGACAAATGTGACGGTTCTTGGGCTCATTAATTAGCTGGTCCTGTTTACTCCAGGAGGACATTAGGACCTGGTGGACTCTGCAGTTTGAGAATAGGCACTTCATAGAAACTCTCCGTGCTTAATAATAGAATAAATGTTATTATATATTGTATATATGTATTATTATAGAAATAATAGTAATTTAATAATTTAAATACACACTTTGAAATATTGTCCCTCTTTCTCCCCTTCTTCTCCCTCCTTTCCTCCCTCTTTCTCTTCACTGTATCCCAGCCATACAGAGTAATTTTTCATGCATTAGCTATATCACTGAGTGATAATTTATTGATAATTACGACTTTCTCAAATATTCTTTATCCAATTCATCTTAAATGATAGCCCAGGATATTTTTATGCCTTCTCCTGGCGGTTTAAATACATCACAATGTTTCCACATCTAAAGGAGAGACCCTTGCAGGAGAGAATGCAGAGCTGACTAAGGCAAATAGTCAGCTTGTCTGGGGTTTTGTAGCTTATGAGATGCCTAAATAATGGTGAAGAAGACATCTTGGAGACTCCCTAAAAGAAGAAATTTTCATGAAATAATGTTTAAAGTAATAAGTAAAACAAGGGTCAGCAAGATGGCTCAGAGAGTAAAAGCACTTTCCAACAAGCCGACGACCCGACTTGTAGCCCGGAACCCACCTGGCGAACCGACTCCCACAAGTTGCCTCTGACCACACACAGACTGTGATGTGCACGCACTCCACCTCTGGTCACACAGAATAGTGTAATTTTAAAATTTTAAATTAAAAATAGTAACACATTGAGGCTGGAGAAATAGCTCAGCTTTTAAAAGCCCTTGCTGCTGCTCTTGTAGACACTTGGGTGAGTTCCCAGCACCCATACCTAATCCCATAGGTCTGACGCCCTCTTCTGGTCGCTGTGGGTACTGCATGCATGTGGTAGACACGCAAGCACACAGGGAAATAAATTCATCTTTTAAAAAAATTATAACTAAAACAAAAAGAGGTTAGGATGCAGTTTAGTTGTGGAATTCACGCGTGTGCGAGGCCTTGAGTTCAGATCCCCTGGCACCACAAAAGAGAAGGAAGAAAAGAAATTGAAATACGTTGACTTTCTCCTGTGGGTTATCTAAAATGAAGACACAGGTGATAATGCTGTAAATTTTTATATATCGAAATATATCGTATAAAAGCTCCATATCTAAATATAAGATGTAAAACCAAGAAATTTTAAAGAGAATATTTGTATGTCCCACAGACAAGATTCTGTTGCCTCTTCCACCTCCTGCTGTGATTCCAGGACTGCCCAAGGTGATCTCAATGTACTAAGTTCTAATTATACAACCTAGTAATTTATTATAAGTGTATACCACCATTATAGGTTAGGGGTTCCTTTTCTCTCCTTTTCTTTTCTTTTCTTTTCTTTTCTTTTCTCTTCTTCTCTTTCTCCCATTTTGAGACAGTGTCTCCCCATGAAGCCCTGGTTGGCCTGGAACATTAACTATGTAGACCAAAGTTGGCTTGAATTCACAGATATCCACCTACTTCTGCCTCCCAGGTGTTGGCATTAAAGGCCTGTGCCACCATACCCACTTAGAGTCTCTTAAAGAAGATATAAGCCGGGCGTGGTGGCGCGGGCCTTTAATCCCAGCACTCAGGAGGCAGAGGCAGGTGGATTTCTGAGTTCGAGGCCAGCCTGGTCTACAGAGTGAGTTCCAGGACAGCCAGGGCTATACAGAGAAACCCTGTCTCAGAAAAAAAAAAAAATAGAAAAAGCTCAGCCTACAAAGTAAAGATTGATCAGTTTTATTACTATCCATTCAAAATATGCCATTAGGAAGCAAGATTGTTAAAAGATATCTTTTAACAAATTATCATCAAGTGTTGACTGCTTGCCAGAATTAGATGGTAAAGCCATATTACTAAAGACAGCATGAGCTCTGGCCTCAGAACATGGAGAAGTAAACTATAACTTGGATGGGAATTTTCTCATTACTTTTTACATGGTAAGTGTAAGGGAGACAGAATTGGACAGCATGCTAATCAGGTTAAGACAGATTAAGAAAGGCAAATCCAAGACAGATGTAGAGGCACAGGACTTTAATACCAGCCCTTGGGAGGCAGAGGCAAGGAGATCTGAGTCCAAGGCTGGCCTGGTCTACACAGTGAATTCCAGGACAGTGAGGGCCACTATTAAGACTCTGACTCAAACAAATAAAGGTTGATGTTATGTTTCTTTCTTATGCAGAATCTGGATTTAAGTTTATGCGTGTGTATGCATATATAGGTCATGAATGTAGAAAGCAGACCACAAGAAGGAAGGAAGAGATCTTAGGAGGTGGGATAACGGAGCTCATGTTCTTGAGGCATAAGAACATGAGAGAGGACTGTAGGGAGGAAGGAGAGCAGCAGCACCGTATGGAGGGAGGACAGAGATCAGCGCGGTATGGAGGGAGGAAGGAGAGCAACCCTGTATGGGGGGGGAAGAGCAACACTGTACGGGGGGGAGGAAGGAGAATGTTGGAGTTCATCAAAAGCCCCCCACTCACAAAGACCACAGAGATCGCCATCGCTGCAAACTGTGTGAGGATTTTTATTATTCCAGCATGTTTGGGACTCCCCTCTCAGCACACAAGCCAGGGGAGAGACCTAGAGCAAAGAAAGAACACACTTTTTATATCTTTGTAAGGGACCGATTTGAGCAACAGGGTACTGGCTTATTCTCATTGGTGTAGCAAGTAACATTTTCAAGCATTGGTTGGTTTGCATAGTGACTACCTCTGGCCTAGTTTCTCACATTGCCTGCTCCCATGGTGGGTTATTATGATTTGGTCAGCAAAGCAATAGTACATTTTGAACTTATGGGTCAGCTACTAACGTCACAGCTATCAACAAGGTCAGGGCGGTTTGCATTTTGTTTTGTTTTGTTTTGTTTTTTTCTCAGAATTCAGTGTGAGGCAGGGCAGGGGGATTCTCTTCTGAGAACTGTTATTTTTGTTATGGTTATTTCTCTGAGAACAGCTCATATTATTTTGGCAGCTGTAGGCTCAGTCATTTTGACCACTAAAACTATGTTTTTACATTTGTTGAGTCAGCCAGCTTCCTTATCTGGCTCTGCACTTGGCCTGCTAGTACATTTTGGAAAGTTCTTTTCGAGAGGGGAAGGTACTGGGTGGTCTTGAATTCATTTTGGATATTACAAGAACAGCACTGTATGGAGGAAGGGAGGAGAACACTACTATATGGTAGGAGGAAGGAGATCAGCACTGTATGGTGGGAGGAAGGAGAGCAGCACTGTATGGGGGGAGGGAGGAGAGCACTACTATATGGTGGGAGGAAGGAGATCAGCACTGTATGGTGGGAGGAAGGAGATCAGCACTGTATGAGGGGAGGAAGGAGAACAGTAAGAAATGGGAGGAAGGAGATCAGCACTCTATGGAGGGAGGGAGGAGAACAGTAAGAAGTGGGAGGAAGGAGATCAGCACTCTATGGAGGGAGGGAGGAGAACAGTAAGAAGTGGGAGGAAGGAGATCAGCACTCTATGGAGGGAGGGAGGAGAACAGTAAGAAGTGGGAGGAAGGAGATCAGCACTCTATGGAGGGAGGGAGGAGAACAGTAAGAAGTGGGAGGAAGGAGATCAGCACTCTATGGAGGGAGGGAGGAGAGCAGTAAGAAGTGGGAGGACAGCCAGGAGGAGATAGAAGAGGGCAGGGCTAAGGAGATAGTGAAGTGCAGGGACACGTGTAGGAAAATGTTATAATGAGTCTCATCACTGTATGCTAACTCTAAAACTGAAGTGCTTAAGTGCGGAGCGTGAGGAACCCATCCCATGGCAGCCACATTAGGCCTGCCAGACTTCTAGTTGAATCTAGGCATCGCAGATAAACACCATCCAAAAATCTTAGAACAAACATAATGTGATGGCTAATCTTGGTTGTCAGCCATCCAAAATCAACTAAAACCCAAGCAACTAGGCACACCTGAGAGAGATCTTGTTAGTTAGGTTAGGGTGGGAAGATCCACCCTGAGTCTGAGCCACACCCTCTGACGCAGCCTTCATAAAGAACCGTGGGGGGAGGGAGCTCTCCCTTTGCCTGCTGGCCCTCACTCTCCATGGCAAGTCCATCTGTCCTGCAGCTCACGCCCTCCTTCACTGGTTAGAAGCCACTTCTTTGGGGTTTTGATGTAGACTGAAAACTGGCAGCTCTCAAGGACTTCCCTGCTTCCCTGGGGACCTCAGCACCAGATTGGGACAGCTGAGACATCCAGCCTCGAGGCTGAACTACTTAGTACTGGATCCTTAGCCTTTCTGTCAGGAGAGAGCCATTGCAGGACGACTCAGACCACGGCCTGTCAGCGACTCTAATGACGTGCTCTCCCTCTGCCTGTGTCTCTGTCTCTGCTTCTGACTGTCTCTCTGTCTCTGTCTTTATCTCCGTTTCTCTGTCTCTTTCTGTGTCTCTCTGTGTCTCTGTTTCTGTTTCTCTCTGTGTCTCTCTGTCTCTGACTCTGTCTCTCTGTCTCTGTCTGTTTCTGTGTCTCTCTGTCTTTCTGTGTGTCTCCATTTCTCTCTGTCTCTCTCTGTCTGATCCTATCAGTTCTGTTTCTTTAGAGAATTCTAATACCCAGGAATGTGTAACCATGCAAACACACGTATATTTCATTTTTCTTTTCTATTTTTCCAGTTAAACTAATTTAAACAAATAATATTCCTCTTGATTTATGGAGAAGTTGTTCAAGAGACACACAAGGATGATTTTGTTTTGCTTTGATTTTTTTCCCCCCTAGAGACAGATTTTTCACTCCATGTCCCAGGCCATGTGAACTTTATATTCTCCTGGCTCAGTCTCTCAAATGCTGGGATTACAGGCGTTTAGGAAGTAGCTTTATTTTTATTGCCAAAATTTGCAATAATAAGCAGTTTGCTTCTCTAATGAGTTAAATCATCACTAAAACTACTTTAAGCTCTTAAAAATATCTGTGTAGAGGCCGGAAAATGACTCAGTCAGCAAAATGGCTGTTACACATAAATAGGAGAACCTGAGTTTGGATCCTTAACATGCATGTGGAAAAGCTGGATGTGTTTGTAATCCTTGCATTGGCTAGATGGAGCCATGAGGTCCCCAGAGACCACTGGGCAACTAGTCTTGCAGAATCAGAGTCTCAGGCTCAGTGACTCTATCTTAAAAAAAAAAAAAAAAAAAGTGGATGTGTTACAGAAAGACACATGATAGAGTCCTGTGGTTCAACATGCATCTGTATGCTTCCCCTCCCCCCCCACACACAACTTTTTTGTTTGTTTGGGTTTCTCTGTGTAGCCCAGGCTGTCCTGGAACTCGCTCTGTACACCAGGCTGGACTTGAACTCATAGAAATCCAGGCTGCCTCTGCCTCCCGGGTGCTGGCACTATAAGCGTGTACCACCACCATGCCAGGCCACAAAATGTACTTTAAAACTTCCCCCAGTCATATGAAGTATGTGAAAGACGAAGTGTAGCTGAATGCCAGGGAAGTTATCTGGTGTAAGCTGGTCCCAGGGCTCCAGCTCCAGCAATGTCATAAAGCCATCACCCCCCACCCACCCATCCACACATCACACATACAAACACACACACAATACTACTACTACTACTATTACTACTACTACTGTAGTAGTAGTAGTAGTAAATGCTATGTAAAGATATCACGAAAGCAAAGGAAGTGCTGCTCCCCAGAAGTCACATCAGGCCTTAGTTGCACGAAGAAAGCAACCTAAGGAAGGACAGGTTTGCTTGAATTTATAGTTCCAAGGTGGTCCTTCTTGGGGGGCCAGGGGGTCTTGGGGACAGGAGCATGAGGCCATGTGTCCACATTCTGGAAGCAGAGATCAATGGATGACAGTGTTCCGCCCATTTCTTATTTTATTCCGTCTGGGAGCCCCGCCCACAGAATGCTGCAGCCACATTGTGGGCCTCCCCCTTCAGTTAACACAATCTAGAAGGTTTGTCTTTTTGGTGGTTCTCCTAGATTCTGTAGAGATGGCAGTCCAGACCAACATCATCATGTCCGTATACCTCTCTACCACGACCCAGGTTAATACACTACACCAGAGTAGTCATGCTTCTGTAAGGAGCCCTTTGTGGTGGAAGTCTGGCTCAGGGCAGCAGCAGCTCCCTTAGGTTGTCCAGGGAGTGAACCTGTGGTGACCATTTAAGAGCTTTTCTTTGGGAAGAGATTTTAGAGAAACTGGTGACAGAACGGTAGAGAAAGAAACACTGAGCATCGAGCATCGGTACTGATGCTTGCTCATTCAAAGTCTGGGCTGGAGACTGGGGTTGGTCCCTTGACAAACTCTAGAAAACAGAGGCAGGCGGATTTCTGAGTTCGAGGCCAGCCTGGTCTACAAAATGAGTTCCAGGACAGCCAGGGCTATACAGAGAAACCCTGTCTTGAAAAACCAAAAAAGAAAAAAGAAAAGAAAAGAAAAGAAAAGAAAAAAGAAAAGAAAAGAGCGTACAAAGAACCTGGGAGTCACCTCCTCCAACAGTAAGGGAGGGGCGGGGACTCTTAGTCACCCGCTCCCTTTGCCCACTGGTTGAAAGTGGTTTTGGCGTGGGAGACCAGAGAAACTTCCCAGCATTCGTTGTCTCTTTTGTTCATATGCTACTTTGGCAGACAGAAGAACCCTTAGGTAGAGTTGCGTTGCTTGCTGGACGGGAGTTTAGCTTCTCCTGGAGTGATCCACCCGCGCCCCTGAGTTTCAGGAATGCTTCTTCGACAGCATGCAGATCCTAACAAGCCCGCTTGTTCTTTCTAAGTGCTGGTTTAAAATGATTTCTCCCCGGCTCCCATAATTTTGTAGAAGTCTATCCAGAACAGGTAGTGAGCAGAAATTAAGGGAGTGGGGATTAGAACAATTACAATTGAGTTTAAACAGGCTTGGCACAACAGTGTGTGGAAATAGAAAATATGCTCAACTCTTACATTGTGGCCCCTGGATCTTAAACCTGAATGGACTACTTTGTTCAACTGAAATTCTAAAGAACAAGAGATTCCTTAGATAAATGAATTTATAGAGGCATTGAAGATACTGGCCAGAAAAGGGGAGATGGAGTGGGGAAGGAGATCCTATAACCAATCCCAGCAGCAAGGCATGGGTAGCAGTTGGAAAATGTCTGTGGATCTCAAAGAGAGAGTGTTTTGTAAAGTGAATGTGGGGCAGGAACATTGTTAGCCCCTAGGAGTGCTCGCTCCAGCCCAAGATTTATTTATTATTATATGTGAGTACACTGTAGCTGTCTTCAAACACACCAGAAAGGGGTTCCAGATCTCATTACAGATGGTTGTGAGCCACCATGTGATTGCTGGGATTTGAACTCAGGACCTTCGGAAGAGCAGTCAGTGCTCTTAACTGCTGAGCCATCTCTCCAGCCCTGGGATAGGATTTTAATTAAGGCTTTACACACATGAAAGAATTCTTAGTTGTGCGTTTCTCCCAGCCCGTAGCTTGTTACTGACTACCCACTCTCCATATTCCTAGGTAATTACAATTAGAACATCTCAGAAAAATATGTCTCTGCGCAGATCCAACCACGTATCAAAACAATTTGGAAAAGTGGGCTGGGGAGATGTCTCAGTTGGTAAAGTGCTTGACATGCAAGTGTGGAGCCCGAGTTCTAACCCCAGCATCACATTAAAAAGCTAGGTGAAGCAGTGTAAACCTGCAACTCCAGTACTAGGGAGGCAGAGCAAGGCAGGAGGGATCACCGGCCGGCCATTCTAGACAAATCGGTGAGGTCCACACTCATTCTCCAAAATTAAAGCAGAAGCAATAAAGGAAGACAGCCAATGCCAATTTCTGACCTCCATACACAACCTTCCTCCCTCACCCCCGAATGCACACCCTCAAGGGAAAAAAAAATTCAAGAAGTCCTGGAGATCATAGCTTAAGTCCACTGCCTCCCAGACACCACACTGAATCCAAAGAGTGAAGCAATGTTCAGATACAATCAGCTGTAGCTTCCTGTTTCACCAGTCCTCAGGCCCTCTGAACAGACCCTTATCTTTACTCCTGAAGCCATAAACCAGGAAGACTACTGTTTACATGCTGTTTACATTGTGTTAGAGTTTATAGCCATTTAGGGACAATTTAAAGTGTACAGGTGCACGCCTGGGTTTTTCGCAAATGTATAGCATTTTATCCTGACGCTTGGGCATTGGTGGGTGTCTTAGTCAGGGTTTCTATTCCTGCACAAACATCATGACCAAGAAGCAAGTTGGGGAGGAAAGGGTTTATTTGGCTTACACTTTCATACTGCTGTTCATCATCAAAGGAAGTCAGGACTGGAACTCAAGCAGGTCAGGAAGCAGGAGCTGATGCAGCAGCCATGGAGGGATGTTTCTTACTGGCTTGCTTCCCCTGGCTTGTTCAGCTTGCTCTCTTATAGAACCCAAGACTGCCAGCCCAGGGATGGCACCACCCACAGTGGGCTGGGTCGTCCCCCCTTCATCACTAGTTTAGAAAATGCCTTGCAGCTGGGTCTCCTGGAGGCATTTTCTCAAATGAAGCTCCTTTCTCTGTGATAACTCCAGCTTGTGTCAAGCTGACACACAAAACCAGCCAGTACGCACATTCACCTGAGTGTTGAAAGCGCTTCCAAGCAGCTCCCTAGGAAAGTGAGCACAGACTGTAAGAGAATCCCAAGACAGCTGCTGAGCCCAAGGAAAAGGATTGGGTTGCAAAGAGGGTGTGGTGGTGTCAAATGGACACTTATTTACAAGATAGGTTTTTTTTTCTTCCTAAAGAAAAATGACATTCAAGCTGGGTGTAGTGCGCACACCTGTAATCCCAGAACTAGGGAAATGGAAGTAAAAGGATCAAGATTCAGGGTTATCTTTAGCTACATAGTGAGTTTTTGAGGCCAGCCTGGGCTACGTGAGACCCTGTTTTAAAAGAAATTTAAAAGGAAAATGAAAGAAGAAAAATAGTATTTCAGATTAGAGGGGAATATTCCAGGGAAAGTTTTTTAACATTTGGAATGGACTGGGGGAGGGGAGGTCATAGCTTGATAGAGTGTTTACCTACCAAGTACAGGACCCTGGGTTCAGTTTACATACACACACACACACACACACACACACTCACGCGCGCACACGTGCGTGCACATGCAAGCACACACAGATGCATATGTGTGTGCATGCACACACATGCTCATGCACAGTCACATAATAAGCACAGCCACACATATATGCATACTCCCACGTACACGCACATGTGTATTCACACTTGCACACACACACACATACTCGAATATGTACAAGCACACACACATACTCACGCACGCGTAGACACACACACACGCATATGCACACCGTCCTGGGTGCCTTGGTGTGTAAATGGCTGCTTGCCTTGGGCTTGCAGCAAGGGTGATCACATATCTTCTGCTCAGAGCCCTCCCCAGCCTCATCAATTCTCAGCTTGACAGTTGTGTGTAGTGCCTCAACCATCCAGGCACACAAGCAATTACCCTCTAAGCTTGTATAACTCAAGCCACAGCTAATGACTAAGGGAGCAACTGGAACCTTTCAAATAGGCTGAACAGCAGGTAGTTTTCTCCTAATAGTCTGCCTTTGCCTCTGAGAAAATGGGCTGAAAGGCTCCCTCTGGCTCTGCTTCCTTGAAAAGGAAGTAGAAAATTATAACCTTTTTCAATTTTCAATACTGGTTTCTAAGTCCCAAAGGGGATTACTCAGGGGATGTGAAGGACTTTCTTTGTCCTGTGAGCAAAGGTTTCAGGTGACTTTCAGATTGTGGCTTCAAATCACCAACTTGATTAAAGGGAAACAATTGCCTTATCTACAAAGATTGTAACATGAGAACCGCAAAGTTTCAATGCAAGATGATCAAAGTCTAGTCAAGTAAATGCACACACCCTGCGTTATCCAGTCCAGGGGCTCCCACTTTGATCTCCACCTGGCTTTGATTATGACAGCTTCTTTCTTCACTAATAGTAACAGGGAGATCACAGGAGAGAGATGCTTATTACAAACAAAGGGAAACAGGAAAATGTCGCAGGCCACACGGTGATTTGGAAGCAGATGTATTTTGCTTATGCAAATGTTACTTTTTTATAACCCGATTTACAGGGCCTCAAGCATTTAATGGGGCTGTCTTGGAGGAGGTCACTGTTCAGATGCAACCTTCAAGTGAAATTTGATACAAACATTGATAAATGTTAGTGTAGAATCCATTGATTAAGGGCAGTACACGCCCCAGGACAGCCATCACTTCAGATGCCAACAGCAGGTGCAGGGAGCCTCAGACCCCGCCCCGCACTTCTAACCAATCAGGTGCAGGGAGACTCAGACCGCCACTTCTGACCAATCAGCAACAAGTTCAGAGGCTCTCACGACTTCCTTGCGTTCAGTAATTTCTTAGAATCGCAAACAAATCAGGATTGCACCATATTTATAATTAGATTTTTAAAAATAAAGAATGCAATTGAATACAAGTCAAATGAAGAGACAGCATAGGGTGAGGTCTGGGAGGGTACAAAATGTAGAACTTCTATACTCTTTCCTCGTGGAGTGAGGGTGTGTCAACCTCCTGACACACCAGTGTGTTCTCAAACCGTGAAATGCAGCTAAGATTTGGAGTCCAGATCCATTATTGGGCTTTTCTTAGGCAGACATGCCTGAGCCATGATTGCGTTCAAACTCTATCCCATTTCGTTCCACATGGGTCGGGAGGTCAGGATACTATCACATGAGCGAGGAGAAATTTACATAATTTATCCTAACCTAATACCCAACAGATTCTCCATGATATACGTATTGCACACGTTTCTTTGTATGATCTTAAACCAGGGCCGGGTCTGGCTGTATAAAACAAAATTCAGTAAACTAGTGGCTTTTTTTGTTGTTGTTGTTCAAGGATCAATCACCGGAGACTCATAATCCTCCTGTCCTTTCCCACCATCCTATGCATGACTTCCATCCATCCTCAAATACCACTATGCTCCAAGAGGGCTGAGATACATACATACATACATACATACATACATACATACATACGTGCTAAAATCCTTCCAGGAAGAAAAAGTATAAGACAGATATTTCCTCCCATAAGCTTGCTTAATTCCTTTTAAAGAAATTTTCAACAGTCTCATGAAACACCTGGCCTTATGTCTCATGGCCATCTGTACTTTATAGATAATTATAAGAAGGAATAAGAAGTAAACTATCATAATCATCCCTTAAAAATGCTGGAGTTCTCTGACTGAGGAAAGAAAGCAAGGAGATGCAGCTAAGATCTTTCTTTTATTTTTATTGTAATTTTTTCAGACATAAAGTGTATTGTGTGAAGATGTAAATTTGATGCCCGAGAGTATGTCACGTGGAGCTATAGCTTAATACAAAAGGAGTGTGCTTGAAGCCAGCCGTGGTAGTGTTGGCCTATATAGTCCCAGCACCCAGGAGGCTGTGTAGGATGGCTGATGATAGTCTGAGGCTAGCCTGGGCTACATAGGAATAACCACATCTCAGAAACAGTAAAAGAAATACTTTTCATAATTGGGAAAACATGGACTTGAAACATATTGCTATGAAAACGTATTGCCTGTTCCAACCATAAAGATGAAGAAAATGGTGATGGCTGTGGATGCTTTTAATCCTAGCGCTTGGGAGGCAGAAGCAAGTGGATCTTGGAGTTTAAGGCAAGCCTGGTCTACAAAGTGAGTTTCGGGATAGTCAGGGCTACATAGAGAAACCCTGACTATAATAATAATAATAATAATAATAATAATAATAATAATAATAATAATAATAATGTAATTGGTCTGGAGAGATGGCTCAGTGGCTAAGAGCACTGGTTGCTCTTCCAGAGGTCCTGAGTTCAATTCCCAGCAACCACATGGTGGCTCACAACCATCTGGAATGGGATCTGCTGCCCTCTTCTGGTGTGCAGAGTATGGCATACATGATAAACAAACAAATCTTTAAAAAGTAAGTACATATGAATGAAGTTTTGTTTTGAAGCATCTCATATATGTTTCAAAAATAATTATTGCAAGTGATTTTTTTCTTTGTGTGTATGTGTGTTCATGTATGCACTCATACTGCTGAACAAACCTGGAGCTTTGCACAAACTAGGGAAATGCTCTACCACCAAATTCCACCCTATGTCCAAGGCCCAGCTGTTCACTTTTGTTGTCATCATTTTGAATGGGGCGACAATTGCTCTTACTCTCACATTTTATATATTGCTCCAAAGAGAATTCCAGTTCCCTCTGTGTGCAGACTGAGTCAGATGCACCTAGGCAGGGTTAGCAGGGTCAGCAGGGTGTGGAAGCTGGTTAGAGGGGGAATGACAGAGTAGCAAAACTGAAAAAAGAAAAAGAAGAAGAAAACAAAACCACCACCATGACAGATTAGTAACAAGTTAAAAATCCTGTCAACACTGGGGATTTCCAAGGAGCACAGCCAAAGTCCTAGTGGCCATCTCAAAGATGCTTCCTGTTTTAGCTTCACCCACAGGCCCACCCCCAAATGCTTCAGATACATCTTGGTGGATATAAGAGTGGTAGCCTCCTGGGTGAACATGTCTTCCAACAGTGCCACCTCGTCCAGAGATGTGCCCTTCACCGTTCACTCAGACCTTTAACACATTTTCTCTTATACGAGTATCTGGAGCCACAGTGAGAACTAGCTACTGTCGTTTACGAGGCAGAGCTGGAGAGCTGGGACTAGGTTTATGGGGTCAGAACTTAATATAGTTACTACCTGGCCCTTGACTGAAAGTGTATGCAAAACCATTAATTACTCAAAGCTGATGTGTATGCAGGCATCATTTATTAAGAACATAGTATATATCAAGTATTATGCTTCTCTTTTCTGTCTAAGAGACTTGCAGATAAGTAAAAATTAATTAAAATGCTTGAGGATTAGTGTTACTGCAAGGATAAAAAGAGGTCTCACTGTGTGGGGGAGGCTACAAGGAGTGGGTGAGGCTTCCTGATTAAAAAGTTTAATAGCGGACGGTGGTTAGGATTATACAGGCAATGTGTTAAAAGAAGCAGAAATGATAAAGCCCAATCAGAAATGAAGGCACGTCAAACATTTCAGAGATGAGTGAAGATGACCAGAGGGTTGTTCATTTATTTTGAGATTTATGTATATCTTATTTTATGTATTTGAGTGTTTTATCTGCATATATCTCTGTGCACCACATGGATACAGAGGCCAGTAGAGGGTGTTGGATCCTTGGGAACTGGAGTTACAGCTTGTTGTGTAGCCACCACTGAAAGGACAGGCAATGGCCCAGGACACCCCAAGACCAAGTTCTCAGCTAACATGAAGATTTACTTACCCCAGAGGGACAGAGGGCAGGAGATAAGAGACAAAGACAGGGGATAGAGGATGTGGGGGAAGAGTACAAGGGAGAAGGGGAAGGGAACAAGGGAAAGGGGGGAAGAATGTTTGTCCTAGAGCAGGGACAAAGACTGTCTCTGGATAGAGTGGAGACAGATGTGACCTATAGAAAAATGGTGTTTTGTGGGGGCTGGTGAGATGGCTCAGTGGGTAAGAGCACCCGACCGCTCTTCCGAAGGTCCAGAGTTCAAATCCCAGCAACCACATGGTGGCTTATAACCATCCCTAACAAGATCTGAC
>NC_034602.1:92153214-92160351 GCF_900095145.1 Mus pahari | reverse complement strand
AAAAAAAAAAAAAGAAAAAGAAAAGAAAAATGGTGTTTTGTAAGGGTAAAAGAGGGAAGTCCCTTGTTACGATGAGTTGGTTTGTTTTGATTGGGCAGGTGAGCCAAAAGGGACTTAATTGCTGGATGTCAACACTTCAATAGTTGGACCTTGGCCATCAGCCTCAGGAGGGGAAGTGGTCAAATAAGGGAACAGGCCTTGATGACTGGTCAGGAAGGCAATCTACTGGTTTTAGCAAGGCAAGGAAATGGGAGACAGGGGCAAGGCCTGCCAGAGCCATGCTTACCTTGCCAGGGCTGGCCAAAGTCACCCACTGGGGTACTGGGGACAGAACCTGGGTCCTCTGGAAGAGCATCCAGTGCTCTGAACCACTGAGCCATCTCTCTAGTCTGACTTAAAGATATCTTTGTCAGATTGATTACATGGGTACTGGACAGAAAACTATCATTAATTTATTAGCATAAAATGAGCCACGGAGCCAAGGCGAGGAAAGGAAGCCACCAATGTGTCTTGGAGGTAATTGCTTTTTGTTTCTCTTTTTTTCTGTTTTGGTTTTTCCGAGACAGGCTTTCATTGCTGTAGCCCAGGTTAGCCTGAGGTTATCATTATGTAGCCCAGGCTTGTCTGGAATGCTTGCTCTGCCTCCTGAATGCTGGGGTTCCATAACTCCTGGTTCAGAGAAGTTTAAACCAGTAAGATGGGCAGAGAGGAAGGGGATGGTGGGAGTTCATGGGTGGGCAGACAGGGACACAAACCAGTGAGGTGTTGCAGCAGGGAGGTGAGCGTCTTGATGGTTCTTTTTCACGCTGAGACTTTACGAAGCTCTGTCTGGACTTGCCTGCTGCTGCCTGCAAGCTTCATCTCCTTTACAGATGAAGATGAAATTGCCTTCTTGATTAAGCTTTCCGAATCCATTTGCAGACAGCATCTGAAATGTTGGTGGAGGTTTAAAGCCTTTTAATCCAGGATTAGAGGGGGAGACTTAAAATATAAAATGCAAATGCCGACTGGGATTTAACATTACCGTTTATTCCCACCCAGTGCAATCAGATAATTACTCAGGAGGTATCATCACATCCTTTCTGGTTTTAATTCGTAGAGATCAGGGCAGGGGAGTCTAATATCCTGTTTATGAACCAGCTTTTTTATCCTCAAATGAAGGGGAGGGGAAGCTAAGAAAAATCTCTAGATTTAGAAAGCCACATGCTTCATTTATTTTTAGTTTATCTTCACTTTATAAATTTTTAAAATAATTAGGTGAAATTGTTGTTAGGGATGTATCCCTCTTAGCACAGGTCCTTGCCCTGGCTGCCCCTCTCCCTCATTTGTTCCCCATTTGCTATGAATATTTAACTTTAAGAATTTTTTTTTTTTTTTTTTTTTTTTTTTTTTTTTTTTTTACCTGAACCTGCTATGCCAATGCCAGCAGAAACTCCTCTCTAGGTCCAGAGTCGTAGCAATTTATTCTCACTGTACCGAAATACGTGACCAAAACCACTTGAGGGAGAAGGATAGATTTGAGCTCTCTGTTTCAGGGACTTCGGATCCTCATTTTCGAGGAGCCCTGCAGAAATGGCCCTAAGGCAACGGTTCCTACCCGTAGGTGATGTTTGAGCGGGTTGTGGGACCTTTGGGGTCTAGCTGGCACAAGCAGTATGAGCAAGCAGGTGATGACACCTGTCTCTCTCTTCAGGCCCAGCTGGAAGCTCTCTGGTTTGCCCAGGCTGGATCCAATTTGTTATCTTTGTATCTCAGCCCCTGGAACAGCTGACGTTATCTTCCTGCACCAAGCCACCTGGTGGTCTATGGCTAAATTTCGTATACGCTTTGAAGATTCTGGAAACTTCAGGATGACCTGGAAAAAGAGTTCAGGGAACTATCCTAAAATATGCCCTTGCTCTTTTCCCTTACATTTCCAGCAACTTTACTGAGGGTTTGTCTTATCTCACCAGTTTACACTAGTAATTGTGTTTAACACTCCGTACATACTTCAATTACTTCCTTGTTTTGTATACATTTTGCAGAGCATGAGATAAAACTGATAGGAACAGATATAAAACCTGGGATATACCCCGCGCAGGGGAGGGACAAAAGGGGAACGAGGCAGGGTCAGGGCGCGTGGCCGCGGGCGCGCGCTTCAAGGAGGCAACCGAGAACTACATTTCCCAGAGCGCCGCGCGCAGCACGCTCGTGCCTCGCCTCCCCGCCCCGCCCCCGCGGCTCTCCAGAGCGCTCGGCGGAGCCGGGCACGAGCGAGCGGGCGGGCCGGTGAGCGCGTCCCCGGGGTGTCCGAGCGGGGCTGGCGCGACGCCGGCGCGGAGCGGGTGTGGCGGCTCGGCCTGCGCGGCGGCCGCGGACAGAGGTAACCGCTGCGTCGGCCCGCGCGCGGGACTCAGCCAGGAGCGGCCACCCGCGCTCGCGTCGGTGAGGAGCTGCCCGGCGGCGCCGGCGCCTTCCCTCGGGGAACCGAAGGGATCCGGGCGGGCCTCGCGGGCCGCGCTGCCCCGAGCGGCGGCGCAGGTGCTCGGGGTCCGGGGCGGACGACTGCAGGGGTGTCCCCCTCCCGGGGCTCGCGGGGCTGCAAAATTCCTACCCGGCCGGGCGGCGCTGCTCCAGGCTGAGCTCAGCTCGTGGCTTGCTCCAGGGAGGGTCCCCGATTTGTGGACACAGTTTGGGGTTCCCAGCCGTCTCCCGGGCTTGCACGGCCCTGATGTTACGGTTTGGGAAGCTTGCTACCTTCTCTTTCCTCCAGGCAGTATTTATTATCATGCATTTCGTGGAGATCCTCGCAGTTTTGAATATTCTTGTCAACCTGCTTTAATTGCCTACCTTTATATTTTGCTTCTTACCTTAAGGTATTAGCGTAGGCAGACACTTTGGGCAATAAGTCTTACTTAGAACCTGGGTTGCCACAGTCATTAACCTGCCAGGTGCACGTGGGTTTTTGGTTTTTTTTCCTCTCTCTCTTACATAAGTTAATTGTTTTCAGTCTTGTTTTTCCATCTTCCGTGAGCCCTGGCCTTGCTAAGGGGCGGGTGGGGTATGTAGAGACCCTCTGCTAGTGCTACCAGAGCCTGTGAACTGCATGCAGGTAGCTTTATCATTAGCCTTTGCTTCTCTGCCTGCTTTCTCCTGGCACCTAATTTTTGGTTTGTCAGTCAAACCAACTGACCTACTTAAAACTTTAGTCATGTTGCCTTGAAAATACCAAATAGTTGGAACACAAGTATAAAAAGAAGTCACAAGATGCTGTATTCAGCTGTATGCACTTGGATTTATATTTTCTTATATTTTCTACCCCTTTCCCCCTACTCTGTCCCCCACCTCCACCACCACCCCAGGGCCTTGTGCATGCTGGGAGAACACACTGCCTACCGCTGAGCACATCTCCAGTCTGAATTTTTACATTTAAAACTATTCTTTTAGCATTTGATAACTGTTAGTGCTATTATTTTGTAATGTTATACATTCCTTAATAAATTCCAGATCCTAATTTGGAATCGCAGCGAAAGCTAACCAGAGTGTATAATTTCCCCATTCCTATAGAAACCCAACCTCCCTGTTGTAAAGTCCCTCGTGGCATCAGAACCTACACTGATGTTTCATTATCTCTCAAAATTTCGTCCTTTATGTTAGGGTTCAAATAGAGTGCTTGCCTAACCTGGGTTTCGTGTCCAGCACTGCACAAACTGGATGTGGCGGTGTGTACCCGTGATCCCAGTACTTGGGAGACAGGAGAGCCAGAAGTTGAGAGTCATCATCAGCTACACTAAGTTTGAGACCTGCCTGGGCCTGTCTTGTCTCAAAACAGCAGCAGCAAAATCTAAACAAAAGGCCAAAAATGGGCGTTTAAGCTTTGCGGCCTTCCCCTCCTCCTTCCTTTCTCTTCTTTCAGATTTTTGAGATGGCATTTCTGTATAGCCTTGACTGACCTAGAACTAGCTAGCTCTATAGACTAGGCTGGCCATGAACTCACTCCCTGTGACTACCACCAGAGTATGCTACCACCACCCAGCTTACGCCTTCCATTTCTTACGTTTGGATTTTCAACAAATAATTTATTTTGGTATATAAAGAGTTAAAAACATGAGCAGGAACAAATGTTTCATAAAAAAAAAAAAAGCCATGTTTTTCAGTGGTAGGCTTTTTAGTATAATTATATCTTTCTCTGGAAGAAAGTTTTATATTAAGTAATGAAGCAAGAGGAAATTGGATATTCAGATCTTTTAATTAAAAACCATTTTTGCAGAGCTGGAGATCAAACTCAGTTGACTGTTTAAAATACACTAATTACTGTTTACTGCGTCCTCGGCCAACATCTCATGTGTGGTCAGTCAGCCTGTTTATTCTGCTCTGAGGGGGTATAATAGTGGACTGAGCTCACATCTGCAATTAGTTCTTGGGTTAAAATCCCTGCTCTCCACTCATTGGCTGTTTAATCATGGCAAGTTGTTATCTGAACCTGTTTCCTTAGCTGGGGAAGAGGGATAAAAATACCGCCTGCCTCTGTCTTCCCGGAATTGTGAGGATTAGTCGTTATTGTATGTGGGGGCATTTTACATTGAGTATTCTTCCAGCCCCAGTGCAGGTTCCTCCCTGGTGGCCAGTGCTGTGTAAACATTGTTGCCTTCGCTTTGTTGCGGAAGGGCTGGTGGTGCAGGAGTTTTAATGCGAGACTGTGCCTCTGTCTTACTATTTGCTTATGATTTATTTAATTGGTCCCTGAAAACTAGAACTAGAATTATGAAGAACTGGCGACACCTTGGGAACTCCCCCACCCCATCCCCGACCCCCAACTCTGAACTCTGGTCTTCCAGGAGTCTAAGAACTAGTTCTGTGTCTGTCTCTGTTTGCTGGACAGTAGGCCCAATTCAACAGATTCTCACTCAAAGGGGTTCGAAGGCCTCTTCTTCTCAAAAGGTTTTTTTTTCTGTTACTTTGTTGTATTTTTGAGACAACATACTGCTGTGTAGCCTGGCATGATTCTAAACTTCACATCCTCCTGCCTCAGCTTCCCAAGTCCCTGGGATTACAGTATTCACAATCACATCTCATAAAGTGACTGCATTTGGAGAGAGTGTTGAGTGTTGAATTTGGGGCTTTGGGTAGACAAGCCATGTGCTGTCAGTCTATACCACACTATACACACTACACACACACACACACACACACACACACAGAGAGAGACAGAGAGAGAGAGAGAGAGATTGATTGATTACAGGAACCACCAGCTTCAACTGTCTACAAGCTTTATTAGAAATCTCGCAAATTTTTTAAAAATGGGAGTGAGGTGGTAGAGGGAGAAAATGGGATGATTGAAGCAGACGGGTGTGTTGGGGATGGAGGGAGTGCCGTCTTCTGGAGGTGGGCCTGGCCGACTATCACTCTCAGTAGATTCTATTCCTGCCTTGCCTGCCAACTTAGATGGGCATTAGAGTAGATGATCCTGTACTGTATTACAGCCTTATTAGCAATATTATCTTAAATGCTAAAAGATAACTTTATTTATTTTAAAGTTTGGATGTTCTTGTTCTCAGTAGAATACCAAATGCTTAGAAAAATTATTTTATTTTCACAGGAGATATTTATGTGGCATACTTGTAATTATGCAATATTCAAATAATTATATTTATTTAAATTTATTTAATTATGCAATATTTAAATAATTAAAAGAGTAAAGCTTTATTAAATCCTAATTGATGACTACGTTGACACTTAGAATTGTTGGTTTGGAAAGCACATACCATGTATGCTTTACAGAAAAATGTAACTGTCTTGCATAGATCTAGTACTAGATTGTAATTTATGGTTTTAGTTTGTTACAGTTTAAATTTATCTTGGGAATTCTAGCATTAGTATCTGTCTAAGCTTGAATTCACTCTTACAGTAGAGTTTAGAAGCAGGGTGGACAGAGTGCTGGGCTTTGCACAGCTTTACTGTGAAGCAGCGCGTGGAGGGAGAGTGTGGGGGATCGTGGTGCTGCACAGACTTATGAATGACGCTCCCCATGGGGTAATGTCTTTTTCCTTGCACTTACCCCCCTTTTGATATTGGGCAGATTTATCGGAGACCTGAATGCTTTACAACGCTGAAGGCTCATGATCTTGTAATACTCAGGAACTTGTGGAGCAGAACTGGCACTGCAGACTGGCTTCTCAAAAATAAATCTGAGAGCAAACATCACATGAGAGGGCAGTGGTGGTGCTGGTGGGGAGCTTCTTGTATATGAGGTCACCCCACTGCTTCATTTTAATAAAGAATTGTTTACTTCAGTTGTGAGAGTTTGTGTCAGATTAGCTGTGTGTAGAAAACAAATGGTGGTCATCTTTGAAAAAAATAAAATTCCTGATAGGATTACTACTAGTTTAAGACGAGTGATTTTTATGGGTGCCTTCCTACTTTGGAGCTCTAAGAAGTTGGAAGGTATTTGTTGTATGGAGAGATCATTACCGATACTATTTCGGTGCTTATTAAGACACGTATAGGCACCGCCACGGACTTTGAACCAGGACTGTATTTGGGTAGTCATGAGACTTGGGCTTTGTAGTCAGGCTTACTAATGTTGACTCCTGGGCATTCCTGCCTTACACCTCTGTGGTGTTAGATGGGCTTTCTTACCCTCTCTGAGCCTCTTTATCTACTACAGTTAAAAGTTGTTTTTATGTAGGTGTCAGTAAGATGATACTGTCATGTATGTGTGTGTAAATATATATATATATATATATATATATATATATATATGCGTGTGTGTGTATATATATATATGTGTGTGTGTATATATATATGTATGTGTGTGTATATATATATACACATACATATATATACACACATATATATGCACACACACACATACACATATACATACATATAAAGTGTTTCAGTCAAGATAGCACTGTGTGCATGTCTCTGTGTATATGTCTGTGTAAGAAGAGGTTGACAGGGTGATGTAAGTAGTTCTTGTCTGTGGAGGGTTCTCTGTATTTGCACCCAAAATGCCCATAAGCATGCCTTATTTCTCTGCTGTAAAAAAATAGAGAATTGTGTTCCTTCCCAAAAACCTCTGGCCCAATACTATTATTATTATTATTTTCTTTATTTATATTTCAAATGCTATCCCGAAAGTTCCCTATACCCCCC
>NC_034602.1:92143820-92152304 GCF_900095145.1 Mus pahari | reverse complement strand
TTTTCTGAGGAACCACCAGACTGATTTCCAGAGTGGTTGTACAAGCTTGCAATCCCACCAGCAATGGAGGAGTGTTCCTCTTTCTCCACAACCTCTCTGGCCCAATACTTAATTACAGTAAAAACATTCATTTCTTGGCTGCCTCATGTATACTAACTAAACCCATACCCAAATACTTTATATCGTATCACTTCATTTAAATTTCACAACCGCCTGACAGGAAAGCGTCAGGTTGAGTGATTCTGTGTAACTCGCCCAGGCCTCCACAGCTAATAGATCCCAGACTGTGTGTCTTCCAAGACTCTGCAGTGAGGCAGAGCTTATGTGCCTCGTGTCAGACACGGCTAACATATTTCTCCAAAAGATGGAAGGCAACAGCTTTGTGTAACGCTGTGGTAGGTAGATCTAGAAACAAACTGACTTAAACCCAGGGTCATTGCCTACAGACTAGAGTGAACTTGCTGCCTGCATCTGTGGCTGCAGATGCGTCTCATGCCTGTGCTGTCCCCGGTGAACAGTTTTCATAGAGACTGTATAGCCCACAGAGCCCAAGATATTTCCTTTCTAGTCATTATACCCCAGAGATTACTGACTCCCAAGCTAGAAGTCCTGTTCCTTTATAAATGAGAACGACTCGGTAGGGTTCAAGGTACCCTGGGAATAACACCTCACCACTGTCAGCAAGAATGTGCTCTCTGAGCACAGGACCTGAGAGTAACCCACTTACAGCGCCAGCTGGAATAATAACAACATTTAGTCACTGTCCTTTCTTAGAATTACTTTGAAGTGCTTTGGGAATATGGCTCGTAGGACCCATGTGCACAGTCCCTGTGGCCTGGTTTGAAATTCCACTTCATATTCTTCAGGTAAACAGCTTTTGGAATCAGTTCATTACGTGAATCCACATCAGCAGTTATATAAACCAATTACTCTCTCTTTTTTTTTTTTTTTTTTAAGTTTTAAAGTAGAGCTTGAGTAGTTTGTTTGCAAGTATGTGTGTGGCTTGTTTTGTTTTGTTTTGTTTTTGTTTTTGGAGACATGGTTTCTCTGTGTAGCCCTGGCTGTCCTGGAATTCACTCTGTAGACCAGGCTGGCCTCGAACTCAGAAATCTGCCTGCCTCTGCCTCCCGAGTGCTGGGATTGAAGGTGTGCACCCCCACTGCCCAACTGTTTGCACATTTTTAAAGCAATGAGCGAGTGTCCTTAGAGCCAGTGTGGATGATCCAGCTCCTCAATAGCAGGGGTTACTGCTCGTCTTGATCGTTCATTGGGGTTTACTTTAGTTTTTAAATAAGATTACTTTTGCAGACTTCGAGGGGAATGATTTTGACGCTCTCACCCTAGCTCTGGCTGGCCTCAAAATCACAGAGATCTGCCTAGCTCTGCCTCCTGAGGAATGGGAGTCACATTTTTAAAAAGGAGAATATGAGATAGATTGGTTGAGATTGTCTAAAACTTCCTTCATAATTAGAATTGGACTTCCTCTTTGAGTCAGGGTCTCTCTATGTAGCCCAGACCTGGAACTTGTATAGCAAATGCGACCTTGAACTGGTAATTCTCTTGTCATAGCCTCTTAGGTGCTAGAGTATAAGGCCGTGCTACCATGCCTGACGCTGGTTGTTTTGCAGCAGTTTTTCCGAGTCATTTGTTTTCCTGGGTCCGCTAGACTAGAGGATCGGGTGTAGGCATTAAGTGTGCTTTAACACGAGTGATCTGCTTGGGTGACTGAGTCACAGCTCTTTTGTGTATCTTAGTGGTAAAGCAACAGGAACTAGAGCTTCTCGAAGTCTTTGTGCTCAGAGACTAGCCTGTAGGACAGTGTTTTTATAAAAGACATGGAATTGAACAGGACACATACAACCGATTAGTAAGTAGGTATGAGAGTGCTCTTCCAAGTATCGGTTTACCATAGAGACTTCTAAAGACTCCATCTTTAAACTTACATTTTCACATCATTACCAACCACAAAGTCTGCATTTTCTGTTCATGTTTACCATCCTCAGTATCTTCATTACAACCTGAGATGACTGACTGAAGGATTGAGTGGTCGTGTGTGCTTATAAACCCATGTGGCAGCTATGTGACATCAGTATGTTTATTTCATTGTATGTGTGTTCAAGCTAAATTTTTTGTGTGTGCATGCCGTAAAAAAATTAAAAAGCTTTCGGATGCCTATGTATTCTTTGTGGCCACATATATTATTCAGGTTTCTGTTACTGTAACAGAATCATGATGATAAGTTCATTTAAAAAAGGGGGGGGCTGATTTTGGCTCCCAGTTTTGGAGGTTCTAGCTCTTTAGTTGGCTCATTGCTTTGGGCCTGTGGTGAGTTAGAAGGTCATAGTGGGAGCTTGTCCTGGGACAAAACAGAGGTAGGGAGCCCAGCCTGCCACGTCCCCTCTAAGAGCATGCCTCAGTTGCTGTAGGTCAGTGGTTCTCAACTGTGGGTTGTGACCCCTTTTGGGGGTTGAATGACCCTTTCCCAGGGAAAACACAGATATTTACATTATGATTCATAACAGTACAAAATTACAGCTATGAAGCAGCAACACAAATAACTTTATGATTGTGGGTCACCACCACATGAGGAACTGTATGTATTAAAGGGATGCATCGTTAGGAAGGGGGAGAGCCACTGCTCTAAGATCTCCTACTCACCCCTAAAGTCGCCACCCCCCCAACAGTGCTGAGGGAGCAAGATGCCAAGGTCCAAGTTTGTAATCACCGGGACTAGTTTAAACCTGCTTACTCTAAATGATAGTTCATTAGGATTGATTTTTAAGCCATTCAGTTTTTGCACTCTTCCCCCCCCCCCAAGCATTCCTATGTGCCTCCTTGGTCTTTCTAAATCTATTTCCTGTTTTTCTCCCCCCCCCACTCTTGCTCTCTCTTCAGTGTGAAATATTCTGTTTTTTGATCCTTGGTGACAAATTCTGGCAAATTTATTTTTTGCTTGGCTTTATATTCAAATAACAATCATATGCTGGCCTTATGCCATTCTCAAAAGCAATGAGCAGTGTAGGTTTCCTCTGAAAAACATGGTTCGCATGTGTGGTGCACATCCTTAGATAAAATCCATGGCCTGATGGGTACTATGTAAAAGTAAAGGAGGGGGTAGTACAGGTGGGTCATTGTTTGGGCGTGGTGCCCTCCGTTTTCTCTGGGTTATTGTTTGGGCGTGGTGCCCTCTGTTTTCGGTAATTCACTAGACATTTATTTGCATGTTAAAAACATCGACTGGTTACACCGCATCTACATCAGTTCATTAGAACCAACCTGTCTACTTTGTTTGAGTGGAGATTTGTGGTGGATGTTGGCCTGTGGATTAGCGGAGTGGGCTCCAGCTGTGTTCTGTTATTGTGTTTCTGGGTGTCTGGAGAGAGACCTCAGGCCCTTTCTCCCATTTCCTGCTCTCTTTTCTTTTTAAATCAGCTAAAGGTACTGTGAGAAGGGGGAGTGGCTCTGTTCTCTCTATGGGACAGGAATCTTAGATGTAGCTAAACAAATGTTTTCAAGTTCTGGAGCTAAGGTTCAATTAGTTACCGAACACTAATGGCACAGCCCCTCGTGTTGTGCAGGTTCTGGTGTGTGCAGCTGCATGTGCATGTGTGTGCATGTGTGTGTGTGTGCGTGTGCATGTATGTGTGTGCATGTGCGTGTGCGCGTGCGCGTGTGTGTGTATACTGTGTGTGTGCGTGTGTGTGTGTCTGTGTGTGTGTCTGTGCATGTGCGTGTGTGTGTCTGTGTGTGTGTGTGTCTGTGTGTGTGCGTGTGCATGTGTGTGCGTGTGTGTGTGTGTGTGTGTGTGCTTGTGGAGGCAGCTCTACCTTACATAGTGTTCCTCTCACCAAGACCTGGAGTTGGGGGACTCAGCTAGGCTGCCTGGGGAGAAGCTTCGGGGATCCACGTGTGTTTGCTTCTTCATCACACATGCAGGTGTTTATGCAGCCGTTGGGGATCAAACTTGGGGTCTCATTGTTCAGGCACTTTTCCTAGTGGGCCAGCTCTTAGTATACAGTCTTGTTTTTTTTTTTTTTTAATTAAGATTTATGTATTTATTTCATGTATATGGGTACACTGTACCCGAACTAATGGTTGTGAGTCTTCATGTGGTTGTTGGGAATTGAATTTTTTTTAGGTCATCTGTTTGCTCCAGTCGGCCCTGCTTGCTCCTGTCAACCCTGCTCGCTCTGGTCATCTCCGCTCCCTCAGCCCCTGACTGCTCTAGCCCATATTGATTATTATACATAAGTACACCTTAGCTGTCTTCAGATGCTCCAGAAAAGGGCATCAGATCTCATTACGGGTGGTTGTGAGCCACCATGAAGTTGCTGGGATTTGAACTCAGGCCTTCAGAAGAGCCTTAACCACTGAGCCATCTCAGCCAGCCCCTGTATGTAGTCTTTGTAAGTCCCAAGTTACACTTAAATTCTTTAGACAGATTCAAGGATACATTTTCCTAACTTTTGCCTTCCTGAGACAAATCTGAGGTGCGTTTGTTCCAGATGTGGAACATTGTTAAAAGCACCATTGAACATGGCTAAAACTCAGTATTGATATTAAGAATATGTTCCTCTGTAGGCACTCCTCCTGAAGTTTGTTATTTTATAAGTGAAAGTGTTCGGAATGGGGTGATTGGAGGTCTTAATTGGTAGCTGCTAGATTCTTTTCCCAGGAGAAAAAAAACAGGCAAACCGGCAGCTGGACGCTTTATGTCACTTTGAATGTTCCTTGAGACCTCTGAGGAATTTATACCACAATCAAATCCACTTGCTGCTGAGACCCAACTTGGCCTCTAAAGAGGTGGCTCCAGCAAGACTGTTAAAAAAAAAAACCAAAATAACCCAACTTAGTCCAGACCTTCCGTGCAGCCATTTCCCAGCCGGGGAGGGAGCCTTTCCCCTGGAGACTTAACAGGGAAATTGTGCATGAGGGACAGCCAAAGTTGGTATAAGCACAATTGATCATTTGCATGAAGGTCTGAAATGATTGGTGCAATTTCTGTTTCGGTAAAGCTGGTTATTGTGTTGATACGGTGAACGGAATAGAAATACCTTCCTGTTTGCCTTCTCTGGTCTTCAGATATTATGTTCAATTTAAAGAATCTCCCCAGTGTTCTTTATTTGTGTTGTTATTGTTTATGTATACCCATCATTTGTAGAGTGGACTGAGCTGGTAATGCTGAGAGAGAGAGATGGCGGAGCACGTGGAACAGCCACAGAAGTGTGGGTGGGTGGGTGGCTGCAACTGAGCCACACAGTGACAGAGTGAGATCATGGTAGGGGCTGCCACCTCTGGGAAAGAAGCAGAGGACCGGACAGAGGTAGAGCCACATGGAGAGGCCTGTGGCCTCCACGTCAGCAGAGGTAGCCCTTTAAGAGTGGCACGTAGCTAAACAGCAGAGGTGGAGCTCAACCAGAAAGCAGCCGGTGGCTTTGACAGCCACGGGAGAGGCAGAGGTACAAGACCAGAGCAGAGCTGAAATGGAAGCAGGGTGAGAAGGGCAAGGGTGGCTGCTGCCCCTGCACCAGGAACAGCCATTGCGGCAGTCACAGCAACAGGATGCCGCGGAACAGCCAGGAAGAAAGGCAAGAGAGGGTAGAGACCAAAAGCTGAGAAAGGAAGATGACTGATCTGGAGAGGAAAGACTGCAGACCTGAGAATCTCAGACCCTGGAGACCTTGGAGCTGAAGCACTGGGGAGGCTCCGGCGACCTCCGTGCTTAGAAACAGTAGTACCAGCTGTTGTCAAAGGCTATACAGGCCCAGAAGCTACAGTGCTAGCTGCCGTCAGGGTCTGAGTGTCCCAAGTGTCCTAAGCCTATGAAGGTCCTACCTGCATGAGAACTGTAACACTAGAGGTCACCCCTGCTGTTGTGCCAGGGCATCAAGGGCTGAGAGCATTACTGAATGTCAGCACCCGCACAACTCCTGTTAATGACCCCAGCTATCTGATAGGCAACATTCTTGTTCTTTTTCAAACCTGAAAACATTGCATTTTAAAATAGACTACTTAAACTGGAGTTTTATATAGGCTTTTTAGTGTAGACATTTATGGGGGAGTAAAAAAATATATATATATACATATATATATATATATACACACACACACATATGTGTGTGTATGCATGTGTGTATATATGTATGTATATGGAGGTGTATGCATGTGTGCATATATATATATATATATATATATATATATATGTGTGTGTGTGTGTGTGTGTGTGTGTGTGTGTGTGTGTGTGTGCGCGCACACAAATGCATTTGGAAGCCAGAAGTCACTCCTCAGGAGCCTTCCCCATGTTTTTGAGACAGGCTCCTTCACTGGTACCTGTGGCTTGACAGGTCAGACTGGATGGCCAGTAAGTTTTAGGGATCAACTGTCTTTGCCTCTATCACTGTGACTACAAGTTCACACTACCAGAATCAGCTGTATGTGTGTATATGTTGGTATACCCGTGTGTCAGTGTGTGTGGAAGTCAATTGTGGTCCACCTTATTTTTTCTGAGACAGTGCCTCAGGCTGAATCTGGAGCTTGCTGAATTGAGTTGACCTGCTGTAGACCTGATACTTTATGTGGGTGTTGGATATCAAAGTTGTTCGTCTTGTGTGGCATGCTTTTGTGGCATGCATTCTACTGATTGACACCTCTCTCTAGCCTTATGGAGACAGTTTGACCTCTTGTGTCTAGTCCAAATCTAACTTCAAATTTAAAAATAATTTTAGAATAATGAATATTCTAATATTTGATACGGCAATGTAAAAATTGACACATGAAGATGGGGCAGTGTTCCCTGCTATTATAATATTTGGATACTAAGAGCAATATCTATCTACCTACATATTTACCTATTGATCTCTATCTCTATTAACTTCCTGTCTATATCTCCATATCTTTGTATCTATCATCTGTATCTATCTATCTGTATCACTCACCTACATCTATCACAAATATAGTATCTATCATATATCTATGTGTTCACTCTGTCTATCACCTATGACACAAGTACTAGAGGAAAGAAGAATTGCTAAACTAATCATTATGATTTAAGGTTAACCAAGTTTTTATGTCGGGTATCCCAGTCACAAAAGTCCATGGTAGTTGATCACTTAGGACTCAGGTAACTACGTAGATGTTAAAATATATTTTTGGGTGGGCACATAGCTCTTTGGCATAGTACATGCAAGCACAAGACCCTGGATTGAGTGAGTCCTCACCACCACCCTGAAATAATGCATCACTGCTGTCTTATAACTGTTAATGTGTGTTATTCAAGTCAACCCACAACACAAACGAAATAACAAATCAGAGATGTGCAAAGCCTCACAGAAGGAAGAGCTCACACGTCACTAGAGATTAGAGAGACGTGCTATCTAAGCCCGGCCGCGACATTATTCCCTCACAGCAGTTGGCTCAAGCACTTGCACATTTATTCTGCAAAACTGAATAAGGAAGAGTGGGCCTAATAAACAGGGTTAGGCTCTGGCTCCTCCCATTTTCTAGAGGGATGACCCCAGGGCAGGTAGGGACAGGTCAGCCCTTCTACACTAAATGAGAGAGCCTGTGTGGGTGCACGTAGTGATTTAGTGAGGGCTCTTTGCATCTAGGGAAGGTGAAGACCCCAGTTTCCATGGGTCCCCCTGTAGCTCTCTTACTTGCAGTGTCCTGCACTGGAGTAAGGTAGGAAATGGTGGATTGCCACCCCACCCTGCCTGCTCTAAATCCTGCCACCACCACAGAGGTGGGTTCTGCACTCAGTGTTCTCAGTCTCATGAATAAATAGGGCAGAAGTAGCAGCCTCATGGCTCACAGAGTTGTAGTGAGTGCTAAGTGTGCATAGGGTACCTAGGACAGTGGCCGGATAGTGTCTTTGTGTTGCTGCTGCTGCTGGTAGTGTACATGACTGTTATATTTCCATGGTGATGGTGATGGTCAGCCTTCATACCCTATTCTGTGAGCTGACTTACCCACTTGGCAGTAGTGTGGATGCACACGGTGCACAGACACACTCACTGGATTGTGTCCTGGATATGTTGGACTACTACTGTCTTTCTTCTGTTTTAGTTTTTTATCCTATAGTCAAGTTGACATTTTTGGTGTAAACATCTGTACCTCAGTAACACTCAGAGTACACAACAGTTGCCTCTCCAAAACCTCCTTTAGCCTCACCCCTCCCACTCCCATTGTAGACTACTCAACTGTGGCTGGCCACTGACTGCTCTTTTGAGAATTTATAAGTGGGCTGGTAAGGTGTGGTGGGTTCCCTTCTTTGTGGACCCAGGTCCCACCTTGCAGGTGTGTCCTTAGCTGTGTTCACAGGTGTGTGTCATGGTGTTCACAAGTCTGTGTCATTGTCTGTGTTCACAGGTCTGTGTCATTGTCTGTGTTCACAAGTCTGTGTCATTGTCTGTGTTCACAGGTCTGTGTCATTGGCTGTGTTCACAGGTCTGTGTCATTGGCTGTGTTCACAGGTCTGTGTCATTG
>NC_034602.1:92117014-92143615 GCF_900095145.1 Mus pahari | reverse complement strand
CTGTGTTCACAGGTCTGTGTCATTGGCTGTGTTCACAGGTCTGTGTCATTGGCTGTGTTCACAGGTCTGTGTCATTGTCTGTGTTCACAGGTCTGTGTCATTGTCTGTGTTCACAGGTCTGTGTCATTGTCTGTGTTCACAAGTCTGTGTCATTGTCTGTGTTCACAAGTCTGTGTCATTGGCTGTGTTCACAGGTCGGTGTCATTGGCTGTGTTCACAGGTGTGTGTCATTGTGTTCACAGGTGTGTGTCTGTCATTGGCTGCCTTCACAGGTCTGTTTCTGAGTCTCCTGTGTTATTGATGTTCCCGTGTTCACTTTTACTATCTTGTCACTTTTGTCTCAGAATAGTTTGAGAGTTAAGGTAACATTGTTACTCTTAGTGATGTCATAGGCCCTTTAGCCAGCCTCTCCTTTTACTGGCATGTTTTGGTGTGATTGTTTCAATGAATCGGTTTACTTTTATTAATGCACATTTATCAGCTAAGGCCGTCCTTAATTGTCCTTTGTTTTTGTTGCTGGGTTTGCTGCATGTTACAGGTGTGGTCCTGTGGGGTGTGTTGTCCCCATCCAGGGACGCTGAGGCAGGAGCTGGAAGGGGAAATGGAGGATCTCAGCTTTCTGCTTGCTTCCTCTAGCTGCTCAGTGACTCTTGGACAGCTTAGGCTTACCTGTCTAGGGCAGCCATCAACAGTGGGCTCGCCCTCCTATATAAATTATCAGTTAAGACAATTACCCCACAGACATGCTCATGAGAACCTGAGGAGGCAGGTTCTCAATTCAGGATCCATCTTCCCTCTAGTTTATATCAAGTTGACAAAACAACAACAACAACAAAAAAAACCAAACAAAAAACAACTAACATGCACAAACGCTTACACTTTATTCCAGTTTCTTGCTCTTTTTTTTACATTTTTTATTTATTAATCATTTTATTTTTTAAAATCAATTTTTTTTTAATTTAATTTTATTTGTAATTCATTTTTTACACTCCATATTCCATTCCCTGACCCTCCCCATCCACCCTCCGACTGCTCCACATCCCACACCTCCTCCCCACCCCAACTCATCGTGGATGTTCCAACCCCCACCCCTCCTGACCTCTAAACCCCCTGGGGCCTCCAGTCTCTTGAGGGTTAGGTGCTTCATCTCTGGATGAACACAGACCTGGAAGTCCTTTACTGTATGTGTGTTGGAGGCCTCATGTCAGCTGGTGTATGCTGTCTGTTTGGTGATCCAGTGATTGAAAGATCTCAAGGGTCCAGGTTAGTTGAGACTGCTGGCCCTCCTCCTCAGCTTCTTTCAGCCTTCCCTATTCAACAACAGGACCAGCTGCTTCTGTCCATTGGTTGGGTGCAAATATCTGCATCTGACTCTTTGAGCTGCTTGTTGGGTCTTTCAAAGGGCAGTCATGATAGATCCCTTTGTGTGAACATTCCATAGCCTCAGTAATAGTGTCAGGCCTTGATACCTCCCCTTGAGCTGGATCCCACTTTGGGCCTGTCGCTGAACCTTCTTTTCCTCCGGCTCCTCTCCATTTCCATCCCTGTAATTCTTTCCGACAGAAACAATTATGGATCAGAGTTGTGACTGTGGGATGGCCCCCCTCCCTCACTTGATGCCCTGCCTTCCTGCTGGAGGTGGACTCCATAAGTTCCCTCTCCCTACTGTAAGGCATTTCATCAAAGGTCCCTCCCTGTGAGTCCTGGGAGTCTCTCATCTCTCTGGTGCATTCTGGGGGATCCGTTTCTTGCTCTTTCCTTTCCTTTTCTTTCTTCTTCTGTTCCAGGATCCTATCTAGGATGCTGTAGTAAACTTAGTATCTGTGTCTCCTTGGGCACGTCCTGGTCGCCACGGTAACGGGACTTGCCTCATTGATGACTGATGAATACTGGTTAATGATTTTTCTCGAAGCCAAACTTAGGCTGTGAGCTTCGAGGAGTGGAGACAGCATCTCATCTGGGCTCTGTAAGTCCGTGGCATCAGTCGGTGTTGCTCTTGATCAACACTTGATCAAACCTTGACCTGGCTGCGGGATAGTGTGTCAGATTTCCACCACTGGGAAGGTATTCTCCAGTTCATCCTGTTTCATGCTGTGCTCTTCAGAGAGAGGTCGTGGTGCCACCGACTACACCTGGGTAGTAAAGAATCTTAAGGCTGGGAAGATGAAACATTTGCCTCAAAGGCACAAGAACTGAACTCATATTCCCAGTACTCAGACAAAAGCTGGGTGTGTTGACATGCACATGCGATTCCAGCAGTGGCGATGAGCTCAGTGGTGAAGGTAGACGAGCCCATAGAAGCCCACTGGCCAGTTAGCCAAGCCTTGTTGGCAGAGTTCCAGGGCACGAGAGGCTGTCTCAAAGGACTCACACCAGGCTTGTCCTTAGACCACCACATGCATGCCACACACACGCATGCTCACACGTATGAGCAAAAAGCCCACATGATATATTTGGAAATGTTTCTGAGAGCACATATCCCTTCCTCCTCTCCTCTCTGGTTGAAGCGAAGGCCGAGCTCACAGTAGATGCCATTCTCCCCCGTGCTCCTCCAGCAACTGGAGATCGTTATTCACGGGGAATCTGTGTACGCAACTCCATTTGTGTGCTGGCTCCATCATTTATTTATGCCATGGCACAGACCAGGGTTATCTCTCGTGTGTGTGTGTGTGTGTGTGTGTGTGTGTGTGTGTGTGTGTGGTTATGTAATCTGACACTGTTGCCGAAGGCACGAATGGGTTTTAAATTGAGTGTAGTAATTCCTCAAACCTTGTTTCAAAAGTGTTTTATATATTCTGAATCCTTTGCCTCTCGATTATAAAATTTAGACTCAGCTTGTCTGTGTCTTTATTATAAAAACTTCTTAGGTGATTTTGGTTAGAATTGATTTACATCAGAATCAGTCATGTTTGCTATGTATTGCTAGCCTGGGAACTGTGGCAGCTTTTCTTTAACTCTTCTTTGATTTGCTTCAGCAATGTTTCAGCGTTATGAGACGTAAACGGACCTCCCTTGGGAGGTCTGGAGCCTCATCTCAGAACCTCAGCCACAGAATCATGACATGTTCTCTCCTATCGCACCACCTCTTCAGCGTTGTCAGCCTTAATGTCAGGTATGCAGTTAACTAGGATGTCTCCACCACAGGGTCTCTACCCCTAAACTAGGGTGTCTCCACCACAGTGTCTCTACAGCTAAACTAGGATGTCTCCACCACAGGGTCTCTACAGCTAAACTAGGATGTCTCCACCACAGGGTCTCTACAGCTAAACTAGGATGTCTCCACCACAGGGTCTCTAGAGCTAAACTAGGGTGTCTCCANCACAGGGTCTCTACAGCTAAACTAGGGTGTCTCCACCATAGGGTCTCTACAGCTAAACTAGGATGTCTCCATCACAGGGTCTCTACAGCTAAACTAGGGTGTCTCCACCACAGGGTCTCTACAGCTAAACTAGGAAAAATGGCTGGGGGGAGGGGAGGAGGAAGAGGAAGAGGATCTGGATCCTACAGGCTCCTGGCCACTCTACTTCTTGTTAAGTGCAAATGCATACACTTCCGCCATCCCTTTCTAGGTGCTGACCAATATGGTGGCCCACTCTTATCACACAGCATCCGATGCCAGCGGGATAAGCTTGTTAATCCTTCCTCAAGGCCAGGAGAACAGAGCGCATGACTTCTGATATCATGTCCACCACAGTGAAGGACGTACAGGCAGCTCCTGTAAACTGAGAAGAGTAAGAACACATGGTTCCTTGCCTGCGCATCGATTCTTCTCACCCAGGGCTGTTCCCAGCCCCCTTCCCTTCTTCAGTTAATCTTTAGCTTCTCTTCGGTTCAGCATGGTTTGTTACTTGCACCGGGAGATTGCATATGCAGTCACACCAATGCGGACACTTCTGTTTCCTTCCAGTTTGGGTGGGCCTTTTTACTTCTCCCATTTTTTCTTCAAAGAGAACTTAGTTTTCTTAAGTGTTCTCCTTCTCCTCCTCACTCCTCCCCTCCTTTGCCAAGTGGGAGGACTGCAGCGGGCCCTGTCCCCTAGTAGTTTCCTGTGTCAGGATTATGTTTACATCCTAACTCCATTCTTAGCTAATGTTGTTAGCAACAGACAGAAGGTAAGGGACCAGCTTTGTTCTTTTGCACTTGATATTCAGGTTTTCTGTTTATTTGGTTGGTGGTTACTTTAGGGGTTCTTTTCCTCTGGTGTTGGGGATTGAACACATGCTAGGCAAGTGCCCAACCACTAGCCTACACCCCTAACTTGAGTTTTTACTACAATCAGGTCTAGTGATGTAGCATGGGCTGGGCTTGAACTTCCCAGGAAGCCAAGACTGTCCTCAAGCTTGTAACTGTCCTACCCTGCTCATGTTCCGTAGCTTCTCCTTCTAACTCTCTAGTGACCTCTTTGCGTTGAAGTCTATGTCTTTTAATAACCTAGCTGTTTCTGTGCATCTTTTTAAAAATTAGTGTTAGTCTGGTACATCTCATTTCTGTCTGGTATATTTGTGTCTTGAGACTTAAATGGGCTTTTCTTATATGCAGCTTATACTTGGAAATTTGCTTTTTCATCCAATCTATGAATGTTTGTCTGATTTCAAAGGCCCTATTTAAGATACCCATAGACTTGTTTACATTCGTCACAGATAGTGAACCCATGCACACTCTTCACCCAGTCCCCACAGTGGTAACATTGTGTGGCTTCAGGACTAGGGATTTATAGTGACGATTCACACTTCACCTGTCTTTGGCCTGAGCGTGCGTGCGTGTGTGTGTGTGTGTGTGTGTGTGTGTGTGTGTGTGTGCTGTCACATGCTACAGTGAGGACACGGCATGGTCCCATCAGAACAGCTTAGATCTCTTCTGTTCCCTCTTTGAAGCCACAGCCCTGCCTCCTCAGCTTTCCCTTTCCTTCAGAGCCCCCTCTCTGTTGTCCTGTCATCTGAGACTGTTACAGACAGTGATGCTGTTGGGCAGCCTGGCTTAGCACTTCCAATAGATACCCGAGGCTATATATTGTATTTAACCCCAAATAGACAGTTTTTGCGTGTACATAGATACTTACTATAAAGTGTGCACCTGACAAAGTAATGTGGTAGGGCAAAGCACTTGCCAAACAAGCCTGACAGCCTGTGTTTGATCTCCCAAATCCACATAAAGGTGAAAGGAGAGAGCTCACCTTACAGAGCTGTCCTCTGATTTCTGTGTCCGTGCCATAGCACATGCTGGACTTCTGTACCATACACACCACCACCATCACCACCAGTGGGGTTTACTTGTAATAAATGTATATCATTTAATGGGATGGAATTACTGTATGTACATGCTGTAATCAGAGACCTCACGGATGCAGTCTCTTCCTTTCTCTCAGAACGTCCTGTACCGTGCACACAAGCAAGGCAGTGGTTCTGTAGGTTCTGGACATAGTGCTAGACCTCTGCATATGGGTGCTCAGGATATATTCACTGTGATTCTACAACATCCACTAAGTAAGTACGCGTGGATGGAATATGTCTACAGATTGGCTACACTAAACAAGCACACAATTCGCATCTTGTGCAGTGTGGAGCAGGACTGGATAAGAGCTCCTTAGACTTTCAGTTTCTGTTTAAAACCTTTGAATTATTTGTTTCTGGTAAATTTCTTTCAGTATTTTTAGACCAGGGTTGATTCACCTTAAAGATGGTTATCTTGCAAAGTATGTACAAACTATGGTGCAACCAAATTTTAACTTCCAAATGCGTTTTAAACTTTGGTTGGACCACATCTATGCTCCTTTGTTTTTCTCACATGGGGGCCACTCTTTACCGCCAAAGGCAGACCTGAGTAATGGCCGAGTACAAACGACCCTCAAAGCCAACCTCACACACTCACTGACTCTTGCAGAAAGGAGGTTTTGACTGTAAGACTTGTTTTCTCCGTGTTCTTTGCCGGTTTCTGTTTCTTACTTTGGGCCTCACTGTGCAGCCTGAACTCAGAACCCTCACCTAGCCTCCGTCTCCCGAGTGCTCATGTGACAGGTGTGCACCACATGCCTGGCTCTAGGATTCTGACAGAGGAATGAGAATTTAAGACAGCGGCCACAGGGAGCTGGGAAGCTGGGAAGCTGGGTGGTTGGTGAAATGCTTGTTGCACAAGCACGCTCCCCTCCTCAGCGCCCTAGTAAAGGCTGGGGGCTGTGGTGCCGAGGACAGAGACAGCCTGGTTGTCACTGTGAACTTCAGGTTCATTGAGAGTTCATTCAGAAATGAAGTGAAAGGGCATTCAGATGCCTGATGTAGACCTCCCATCTACACACACACACACACACACACACACACACCGTCGTTATTGTTGTTGATACATGTTAGAATCTTGATAATTGCTTCCCTATGATAAGACTTTACACCTGACAGAAAGTTCCTGTGGTAATTGTTGGTATGAACAAAACTCCAACTTTAGGGAGGAAATGCTGATTTTTGGCTCACAGTTTTGGAGATTTCGGTTCATACTTGTTTGGTACCACAGCTTCTGGGCCTCTGAGGAGGCAGGTACCATGGTGGAGGTGTATATAGTGGAAATGGCTCACTTTATAGTGGTCAGGAACCACAGAGAGGAAACGCCTGGGGTTCTAGTAACCCAGCGTCATCTTCAGAGGCGTGCCTCACTCGTCACCTCCCAATAGTACCCGTCTGCCAGCCTGACCGTTTAACACATGGGTCACTGGGTGGTATCTGAGATCCGAACTATAGTTGTGCCTGTTGTACATAAGAAATTACAGAAACCCAGTGACTTAAAGCAACATTTCTTATCTCACAGTAAGTCTGTCGGCAGCTATCTTAAAAGTGGTCAGACTGCATTCCCCTGTGCCTCAGCATGGAAAATCCTTGCTTCTAGAATTTATTTCTTCTTAGCTGCATGGCTGAGGGCCCTAGCTTTTCACAGTCAAGCAGAGGCCTCCCTCGGGTCCTAGGGATTGCTTTACGTGCTGACGTCATGGGCTGCAGGAGAGCCTTTCACTTACACCGTTCTCTGAAATCTGTAATCCAGAGCACAGGGCCCCGTTACCTTCCCACTTTCTGTAGCCTGGAGGCTGGTTCTAGGTGTTACAGCAACAGGGTCATAGGAAGACGTGACCTGTTAGGGGTCACCATCACGCTGTGTGTGCCACAAAAACTTAAGAAGGTATTAGTAACTACAGTCCATAGTCTCACGTCACCCTCTTTGGTGTCTGACAAGAGCTGAGAGAAGAGATGAACATTAAAGATCCTCACAGACCGGGTGCTCCGGTTAAGGCACGTCTGATTCTCAAAAGCTGCGAATTAGTCCAGGTGTCCATTCTCACACAAATGTCCGCTACATAGTTTACCGTTGTGCATGCCTCTGAAGTCCAGTCTGTACTTTTTTGCAAACCTCAGGGTAGGCCTGTTTATGGATAGAGAAACCAAGGGTTAGGAGAACCTTCTGGAAAAAAACCAGGCAGTAAGTGGTAGCTGATGGTTTAACTTAAAACCCTTTAGAATATATCTACTAATGGTATGAATCTTCATCAAATGTGCCTGTCAATGAAGTATTATCTTGTATGTAAATAAATAAATTGTATGTGGAAATACAGATACAGTAAGGTCTGTGCACTGCAGTTCAGCTGTTTGTGGTTATGTAGCTTTAATTCTTGAAACATTCCTCTAAGTGATTTCCCAGAAGAAATAACTAAGGCTTAAGCAGTTTGTAAGTGATGGAATCCGACTAACCTAGAATCTAAAAGAACTTAATTCAAAGGTAAAATAACCTTTGATTTTTGCCAAGTCCACAAAGAAAGTTTCTAGGCCTAACTTTTTAGCTTGCCTTTGAAGCCAGTGGATTCTGTTTCTGAAGTTACGCCCTGTCATTGTTTTTGCTTTGAAAGGTATAATTTCACTGGTGCAGCTAAGTGACTTAGGCGATGTTTCGTGTAAAGCTTCAGGGTTTCTCCAGAGAGGACCAGTGTGGTTGTATATGTTGTACTGATGATTATAATCAACAGTAACACCTTTTATATTTGTGTTTTGCTGCTTTTTTTTTAATATTTCAGCAGCCGTATCATGAAATTTGAAGGAATTTTGAAAGATGTCAGAAGTTTAGTAGCCACATCTATTGTCGGTCTTCTCACCCTTAAAAAAGAATAAATGGGATGTTTCAGAAGAGAGCTGTATAAAAAGAAGAGTATTGCAAATGGCTTCAGAATCTACCAATGGGAAACAAGCTAGAAGTCACGTGACAAAGGGGCGGCGCCAGCACCACCACCACCAGCCGCAGCAGCAGGTGAGGAGCAGGTCCTCCGTCAGTGAGTGTGATGGCGATGACTCCTTCACCTTCGAAGCCAACGAGGCCTGGAAGGACTTTCACGGCTCTCTCCTGGGCTTCTATGAAAACGGGGAGCTCTGCGACGTCACACTAAAGGTGAGATCGCGCTTTCCTTTTCCAACTCCTTTGCTGTACTATAAAAAATGGGACTTTCTGAACTTACATAAACAAACGTTAAGTGTCATATGTATTTGTTATGCTAGGATGACTTGAATGGCAATTTCTTGTGAGTGAGTGTCTCCGGTGTGGCCCGAGTTAGCCTCAGACTCACGTTCTGCCTCATGGCTCCAGAGGTTGGGATTACAGGCATGTGCTGCACCGTACCTGGGTCCATATTTTTTATTGAAGAAGTAGGCACATCATTACACTGGTTTGCTGTGGTTCTTTTTTTTTTTTATTTTTTAATTGAAAACATTTTCATGCAGTGTATTCTGATCACGATTTTCACTCCCCCACACCCCACCCAACCAGCTCCACACCCTTCCCCCCTCTTTAGAAAACAAACAGGCAAGCAAAAATACAAAAATCCAACCTGGGGGACAAAAAGAAACAAAACTATGAGACACACATATCACACACACACACACACACAAAAAAAAACCCTACAGGGCTGGTGAGATGGCTCAGTGGGTAAGAGCACCCGACTGCTCTTCCAAAGGTCCGGAGTTCAAATCCCAGCAACCACATGGTGGCTCATAACCATCTGTAACAAGATCTGACTCCCTCTTCTGGAGTGTCTGAATCTACCAATGGGAAGACAGCTACAGTGTACTTACATATAATAAATAAATAAATAAATAAATAAATAAATAAATAAATAAATCTTAAATAAAAAAAACCCTACAAAATCAGAAATCATAATACACAAGCAAAAGACCAGTAAGAAAAAAAGTGCCCAAAGCAAATATGAACAAAAGTCTATAAAATACCGCTGAGGTAGTTTTGGCCATCTACTGCTGAGCATGGGAGCTGTCCGTAAGTGTGATTCATATACCCAAGGACTCTCCACTGGAGGAAACTCATTTTTCCTTTGTAAGTGGTTGCTGCTCTGAGGTGGCTCCTTGGATGGGGTGGGAGCCCTGGTCTACTTCCCCACTCAGCGCTGGGACTCCTCCGGCTTGCACCTGTGTAGGCCCTGTGTGTGCTGCCACAGTCTCCGAGTTCATGTTGTCAGTTCTATTGTGTGTGGAAGACACTGTTTCCTATAGTCATCCATCACCTTTGGTGGCTTTGATGGCATCATCTCATTAGGACTGATGGCCCAAGGTCTCTCACTCTCTGCTCAGTGACCCCTGTCTCCTCAGTCTCAGATGCTTACTCCCACAGGGGTTGCCAGTGTGTCTGTCTGTCAGCTTGCTGTTAGAGATCAAGGTTTGTAGCTGGGTTTGTGTTCACCTTTGGTAGTGTGCAGAGCACCTTCCGATGCCACGAGCGCTACTCAATATGGGTGAAGCCTCTGGTTAGGCACCAGCTCAGCCTCTCCACATTCAGTGAAATATCTAAGCGTTCTCTTTAGCAATCGTGTCTTAACCATGAATTGATAGGGAACAACCTATCAATTTGGCAATAGTCTGAGATGTTTGGGAGTTCCCATAAGGCCCCTGGGGCCAACAACTCACCTAGATGTAACCGAGTCCTGACCTGGGAGGTTTCACTTGGTTGTGAAAGATGTCTAGTTGGCATCTTCTCTATGGTTACATGGTGACTCCACTTAGACTTCCTTCATCTGTGTATATGTTTTAGGAAGCTTCTGCAGTAGTGAGATTTCGTGTGACCCCATAAGTGTTAGTTGTCCCTCCTTGTGGTCCCTCTGACCACTCCCATCATCCCTCACTTCAGTCAGTCATCCCACTGCAGCCTTCCCCTTGGCCACACCTGTCTCTCCATGCTGTGTATCCTATTTCCCTTCCTAGGGAGGTTCTCTCCTCCCTGGAGTCTTACCAGGCACCTAACCTCTGTGGTTATGCAGATTGTAGCACATACATGGAAGGCTTAAAAGCTAGTACCCACATATAAGGCATGCACACTATTTGTCCTTTGGAATCTGGGTTGCCTCCAATTTTTTTTTTTCTAGCTCCTTATATTCACCTTTAAATTTGACTTTTTTTTTAACAGCAAACGCTATTCCATTGTGTCTGTGTAACATGGCATTACCCGTTTATCAGCTAACAAGCATCTAGGCTGTTTCCAACTCTAACTATTATGGCTAGGCAGCAGGGAACATGGATGAACAGGTAGCTCTCGTGGGATGGAGACCTCTTTGGGTCCGTGTTCAGGAGTTGTAGATCTGAGGTAGAGTCTCTTCCAGTTCCGGAGAAGCTGCTATGCTGATTTCCATAGCAGCAGTACGCTCTCACACTCTCCAGCAGAGAATGTCTGCTTTCCCTACACCCTCACCAGCACGCACTGTCTCTGTTCATTACTCTCGGCTATTCTGACTGGTATAAGATGAAATCTCAACGTAGTTTTGATTCACATTTTCCTGGTGACTAAAGATGCTGTGAACGTATCTTTAAGTGCTCCTCAGCTGCAGTGTTTCATCCTCTGAGAACTCTCTGCTTAGTTCTGTGCCCCGACTTTAAGCTGGGTTGTTTTCTTGACATCCATTTTTTAAACTCTTTATATCTTTTAGATATTAACCCTTTATCATATTTGTGATTGGCAAAGATCTTTTCCCATTCTGTAGCCTGCCTCTTTGCTCAAATAGAAGCTTTCAGTTTGATGAGGTCCTGTTTATCAATTGTTGGTCTTAGTGCCTGTTCTAATGATGTTCTGTTCAGAAAGTCTTCCTGTGCAGGTGACTTCAAGACTATCCCCACTTTCTCTCCTATCAGTTCAGTGTATGGGGTCTTACGTGGAGGTCCTTGGTCCATTTGGAGGTTTGTTTTGTGTGATGACACGGATCTATTGACATTCCCATCTGTGTACATCTCCCGCATGAAGCTGTCCAGTCTTACCAGCACCATTTATTGGAGATGTTTGCAGTTTTTCTAGTGCATACTTCTGCTTCCGTGTCAAAAACCAGGTGTGTGCACTTATATCCGAGTGTTTGATTCAGTTCCATCGCTGAGCATGTCTGTTTTCACTCCACTACCATGCTGTCTTTACTACGGTCTCATAGTTGAGTGAGTGAGTGTGTATGCTTCCATATGAAACTGAAAATTGTCCTTTTGGTTTTTGTGGAGACAGTCTAAATGGGATGTTTCCCTCAAATCCCTCCCCTCGGAATTCAGGGAGCCCTGTGGTCTATACAAGATCCTCTTCATATATACTATACCGTTCAGCTTAGTGCTTTATGAGCCTCCAGACTGTGTGAATGGGAGCGCCTCTGATTCTTGTGCCTCTATCTCTTGGGCCTTTTTATTTTGTTTTTGGCTTGGCTTGTCCACCTTCAATGTGATCGTTTTTGTTTTAGTTTGTCCTGTTTGCCTGTTATCTCCTAGAAGCCCGTTCTTTTCTAAGGAGAGAGAGAAAGGGAGTGGATCCAGAGGGGAGGGGAGGTGGGGAGAGACTGGGCGGAGTAGAGGAAAAACTGTGCTCAGGTTATGGCAAATGAGAAAATAATCTATATCTGATAAAAGGGGAGGAAACTCACTCAAAGAGAAATAAGTAAGTAAATAAATACAAATGTCATTTAAAGTAAAAATTCTGTGAAGACTTGTGTTGGGATTTTGGTGAGGATTTCATTCAGTCTGTAGATTGCTTTTGGCAAGATAGCCATTTTCATTAAATCAATCCTACTGATCCATGAGCATGGGAAATCTTCCAATTTTCTGATATCTTCTTTGATTTCTTTTTTCAGTGTCTTGAAATTTTTACTATGCACAACTTTCACTTTAATTGGTTAGAGTTACCCCAGGTACCTTTTGAGGCTATCATGAAGGATATTGTTTCTGTGAATTCTTCCTCAGTCTGTTGTTCTATATAGGAAGGCTACTGATTTCTGTGAGATAATTTTGTATTATCCTCTTTGCTGAAAGTGGTTGTCAGCTGCTGGGATTCCTGGTGGAGTTCTTAGGGTTGTTCATGTATAAGATCGTATCATCTGCAATTAGCAGTGCTTTGACTTCTTCCTTCTGTTTATATCTCCTTGATCTCCTCAGTTGTCTCAATGCCCTAGCTGAGACCTCCTGCACTATATTGAATAGGTGTGGAGAGAGTGGACAGCCTTGCCTTCTTCCTGATTTTAGTGAAAATGGTTTTTTTTTTTTTTCTCTGTTTAGGTTGATTTTGGCTATGGGCTTTATTGTGTTGCAATATATCCCTGGTATCCTTAGTCTCTCTGGGACTTTTATCATGAAGGGATGTTGGACTTCGTCAAAGACCTTTTCTACATGTTATGAATGGTCATGGGGTTTTGTCTTTGTTTATATGGTGGATGACAATGATCAATGTACGTATGTTGAACCATCCCTGCATCTCTGGGATGAAGCCTACTTGATCATGGTAGATGAACTTCTTAATGTGTTCTTGGATTTGGTTTCAAGTATTTTATTGAATTTTTTTGCATTAGTGTTTGTCTAGCAAATTGGTCTGAAATTCTTTCTTTGCTGAGTCTTTGGGTGGTTTGGTATTAGGTAGAATTCTGCATTAAACCCATCTGGCCCTGGGTTTTCTTTTTAGTTGGGAGACTTAATTTTAATGACTGCTTTTTTGGTTTTTGTTTTGTTATTTTGTTTGTTTGAGACAGGATTTCCCTGTGTAGCCCTGGCTATCCTGAACTTGCTTTGTACACCATGTGTCATCACCACCTGGCAAATTGAGGCCTTTTTTTATTTGGAGAGAATTTCATACAAAAAGGGCGAAGGGGAATAATGGACTAGGAAGGGTTAAATGAGATTGGGGATGGGGAACAAGAAAGAAAAAGAATACAAAGAGAAACAGTTAATGCTAAAGACTTTCTAAAGAGTGCCGAGCAGAGCATCATACATTATTTCAGATGCATGCTGCATTGGGAGGACCACGTTTTGATGTGAATTCACCATGTAATTGGTGCATTTCCTTTCATGATCATTGTGTCTGGGACAAGCATTTGTGACATATAAGCACCATAAAATTTACTGTGCTATTCATACATGTGGCTACCAGGTCATTTAATCTTTAGAGCAGATGCTGAGCAGGACTTACTTAGTAAGTTGAAAGAAAAACAAATGTGAATAGTGAGCTGCATTAGCCTTGAGGGAATTTGAAGTTGAGCCATCGATGGGCACATTAGCATAATTCAATGATAGCTAGAGGCTTAGAGAAAGATCAGTGATGTCTGAAAGGTGATCAGAGGAGGATCCATTAGTGATGTCTGAAAGGTAATTAGAAGGATTTACATAAGAGTAAATGACCTTCAGGTCATTTCGGGAGGCAAAAGTTGTTTATGTACTATTATATTTACTAGTGAAAATGTTTTTAAAATAATATATGTAGGGCAAGCTCTAACATTATGTGGACGAGCATTTTTTCATGGTTTAGGTGCTAGTGAGTGAACTGGGTACGCACATGCTAAGCATACACTGCACCACCTCTAAGTGGGGCTTCTTGAAGGCACCTGTCTTGTTGGGGAGAATTGCTCTGTCAGGCTCATTTCATAGCATACACTTCTGGGTCTCATGTTACAGATCAGTACACAGCACTGCATAGACACTGTTATCCACATGTCGTGCAGCTTGAGGAAGGCCCACTCCCTCACTAAAGCTCAGGTTAATTTTAGTTGAAAGGGTGATACAGAAGCAGAGGGTGAGTCCCAGTAGCAGAGTGTTTAGCATGAGTGTTGCCTGGATGCATGTATGTGCACCACTTGTGTGCCTGGTGCCTGCAGAGATCAAAAGAGTGATCTGGAGCTGGAGCTGGGTGGTTGTGAGCCACTGTGTAGATGCTGAGAGCTGAACCCAGGTCCTCTGTAGAAGCAGCAAATGATTTACCTACTGAGCCATCTCTCCAGCCCCACCTCCGTAGCAACTCTTAATGTTGCCAGAAGGTATAGTATTTATTTGACTTAAAAAAAAGAATGCTCGATTTTTAAGCCAATGTTCATAGGCTCTATTAATATTTTTCCAAGATTTTAAGTGGTGTTATTTGTTATCAAAAATTCCAACTAACCAGGTAAGAGCAATCATTCTGAAAGACTATAAGGAAACACTATGTGAACCGCATTATAATAATACTTCCCAAAAGGTGGGGAAAGGTGAACTAACGGTTACATTGTAACTATTGATTCCTGACTGGAAAGAAGGCTACTTATTTATTTGTTACAGTTCTGAAGGCAGAGGAATTCGAGATAAAGATACAGCAGGTTTGGTATCTGGTGAGGGCTACTCTCTGCTTCAGAAATGGCACCATGATGCTGCCTTATCCCCCAAGGATGTGTCTGTAGTGACTGTGTCTCACACGGTGGAAGGCAGAAGGGTACAAAGGCATAAGCTAATTGGAGCTAGTCCTTCTATAAGCCACTGATTTCATGATCTCAGAGCCCACATAATTTCATTTCTCAAAACCCCACCACATAGAGTTGGGGGAGGGGGCTTTCAGACCATATCTCAGTTGTAAGGTAATACGAAAGGAATGGTAGTAGAGAAGGTCCCCTTTCCTCATAACAAAGAAGGTCCCTTGACTCTTGATGGAGAAGGACCCTTTACTCAATGTTTTAACTATTCTGAGTTATTACGGTGTCTTCAGAATTCTGTAACAGTCTCAGTTTGTCCTTTCAACTAGTAACTCGGGTTGATTGATTGTTTGAGTCTGTTTTCTGTTACTCAGAAGGATTATTTAAATATTCATATTGCTTATTTCAACCCATAAATGCTATCTGAATTATCTCCATTATATAATTTCAAAATGAATCAGAGTGAGGTTAATTATTGTAGAACAGTGGCTAGCTGCTGTCGTGTGGTAATTTAGTACATGTTAAGATTAATCTGAGACCGGTACATCTAATCTCTTTCATTTTAGATAGTCACAGTAAAATACTTTGGGGATTACTAAGGAATTTGAATTATATTTTTAAAAGTAGTATAAGAGAGCAAAGTTATCAGATCTTAAATTGAAAACTCAGAATATTGCTTATAAGGATGTAAAAAGTTTGAATACAGGTTTGTTTTTATTGTGCACAAAAGAGTAGTTTCAGAATAACCACATTATTGAAAACTGTTACATAGTTAAGCAATAAAGAGGAAAAATGTTCCCTTTGAACGCATTAACCGGAACCTTGCTTTACATTTTGCTGAGGTGAAAAGTCACATGCAGGATGTGGAAATCGCTTTGTGTTCTTGTCAGGTAGCTTAGCAGAATGTAGCAAGTGGGGGGCCTCCAAATCCATCCCCAAATTAAGAAAAAACACCCTTTTCTGTAAGATATCACTTGTGTGTAAACTAATAAAAAAATCGAAACATTCTAACTGGCTAATTTCGGATGATGAAGTAATGTGTTATAACTACTGTAACCATACTGTAGAAGGCTTGCAATGCTATCAGAAACTTGAAAAATAATCACATATTTCAGGAAACTTAGTTCTCTTTCAACTTGCATAAATGTCTTGGAAGCACACGCATCAGCAAGTTGGTGGTCAGGTCCGGGGTAAACACTGTGCTGCTCTCTGTGATCGCTGGGCGTGTCAGACTGAGAAAAAGTCCTGGGAAAACCATTTCTGTAGGTCAGTAGTAGATAAGCCACCTTCCAAGAACTGACAGCAAATGAGACGATAACTGTTCCTTTCAGCAGTCGAGGCTTACTGCGCCTCCTTTCTTAGAGTTGTTAGCACAGGGGTCTGACTCTGAGTCAGCTGTAAAGGTGAGACCTGTGCCCTTGGTCCTCTCGCCATGACGCCATGGTGACAGAAAAGCGCTCTACTCATCTAGAAGCCTTTGTTTTGTTGTGTTTTGATCCATAGTGGCCAATTTTTTTTTTTAAGATTTATTTATTTATTATATGTAAGTACACTGTAGCTGTCTTCAGACACTCCAGAAGAGGGAGTCAGATCTTGTTAAGGTTGTGAGCCACCATGTGGTTGCTGGGATTTGAACTCTAGACCTTTGGAAGAGCAGCCAGGTGCTCTTACCCACTAAGCCATCTCACCAGCCCCATAGTGGCGAATTTTAAGTCTAGTCTAGTCTTGTCTTGTCTTGTCTTGTCTTGTCTTGTCTTGTCTTGTCTTGTCTTGTCTTGTCTTTCTTTCTTTCTTTCTTTCTTTCTTTCTTTCTTTCTTTCTTTCTTTCTTTTTGGTTTTTCGAGACAGGGTTTCTCTGTGTAGCCCTGGCTCTCCTAGAACTCACTCTGTAGACCAGGCTGGCCTCGAATTCAGAAATCCGCCTGCCTCCGCCTCCCCAGTGCTAGGATTAAAGGCGTGCGCCACCACGCCTGGCTCTTTTTTTTTTTTTTTTTAGAAATAATTTCAACAATGTCAGTATTTTACTAAAATTTAAGGTTGACATGAGTTTTTTGTACTATCTTGGATTATTCATGTTTGTTCATTAATCTAACAAAAGTTTAAGCAAGAAATTTTACTAGTATCGAGGACACACACACATATCATACATATATATTTCATGGTGCTTATTTCTATAACTAAATCATACAGTTATTTTGTAGTTTATATGGTTTTTTAGTTCAGTTTGAAGTACCAAGTTTATGTATTTCTAATTTCTGATTTTTTTTTGGTAACTGATAATTATTTTTATGTAACAAAAAGGGAAATGCAGAAATAAACTTTGCAGAATATGTTACAATATATAACTTCAAAGAAGAGTTGGTATGGTGAAAGGTCATAGATAGTTGTCCAAAGATCTTTAGACCTTAGAATGCATAGTTACTCCAAAAAAGTAACTTGGGTTGGTGTCTTTGTCAGGGTTTCTATTCCTGTACAAACATCATGACCAAGAAGCAGTTTGGGGAGGAAAGGGTTTATTCGGCTTACAATTCCATACTGCTGTTGATCACCAAAGGATCCAGAACTGGAACTCAAGCAGGTCAGAAAGCAGGAGCTGATGCAGAGGCCATGGAGGGATGTTCTTTACTGGCTTGCTTCCCCTGGCTTGCTCAGCCTGCTTTCAAATAGAATCTGAAACTACCAGCCCAGAGATGGTCCCACCCACAAGGGGCCTCTCCCCCTTGATCACTAATTGAGAAAATGCCCCACAGCTGGATCTCATGGGGGCATTTCCCCAACTAAAGCTCCTTTCTCTGTGATAACTCCAGCTATGTCAAGTTGACACAAAACTAGCCAGTACAGTTGGGGAGGGCTTGGCCACATTTTAAGTTGTTTTTTTATTTTTAATCAAGAAGTTGAAATAGAGTTGTAGAAAGACAGTGTTTTATTATAATCTACATGGAAATAATTAGCTGTCTGGTTAGTTACTGTTCTTCTGCTGTGAAGAGACACTATGACATGGCAACTTATGAAAGAGTTTATTGTGGCCCACAATATCAGAGGGTGACCACTGTGGAGGAGCCTGGTGGCGGGGAGGCAGGCAGACCCACAGGCAGGCAGCACTGCTGGGAACACATGCAGAGAGCGCACTAGCTGGGAGTGTACAACATGGGCCTTAGTGACCTCAGGGCCTGGAGTGTGGAGTGCCACACCTCTTCCAGCAAGGTCACACTTCCTAATCTTCCCCAGACAGATCCACACTGGGAACCAAATATTCAAATAGGTTAGATATTCAAATACGGGGGCTGTTGGCTTTCAAATCACTACTCTGGCTATTAGTTTATATTCCTTGGGTGGGAAGTTAGTGTTAAAATAATGGTTCTCTGGAAATTGCATGGCTACTGAGTGGTTCTACTGTGTAATAAATAGTGGTTTTTTTGTTTTTTTGTTTTTTTTGTTTTGCCTGGGAATTGGACTTTCAGCCTCACACATGCAAGGCAAACGTACAACCATTAAGCTATAGTCCCCGCCCTTAGATAATTGATAGGATGTTATATTTAGGCAGCTTTAAAATGCTTACTATTTCACAATACAATCCTCAAATGAGATAATGTAGAAAATAATAGTTCTGTGTAGCTAATTTAGGAGATGAAAACTCTCTGACTTTGAGAAACTGGTCTCGATTGAAGGCTAAGTAGCTGAGGGACTTCAGCACTCATGTTGTTCAAGTCGTCTAGAGCGTTGTCTGTGGCGCGTGTCCTCTGTTGTGCCACCATCTCACTGTGTGTGTTGATTCGGACAGGTCGGCTCAAAGCTGATCTCTTGTCACAGACTGGTGCTGGCTTGTGTGATCCCCTACTTCAGAGCCATGTTTCTTTCTGAAATGTCCGAAGCCAAGCAGGCGCTCATCGAGATCCGAGACTTTGACGGTGACGCTGTGGAAGACTTGGTGAAGTTTGTCTACTCCTCACGGCTCACTTTAACAGTGGACAACGTCCAGCCCCTGCTGTATGCAGCGTGTATTCTGCAGGTTGAGCTGGTGGCCAGAGCTTGTTGTGAATACATGCAGCTACACTTTCATCCCTCCAATTGCCTGGCGGTACGAGCCTTTGCGGAGAGTCACAACCGAATAGACCTAATGGACATGGCGGACCAGTATGCCTGTGAGCACTTTACTGAAGTGGTGGAGTGCGAAGACTTCGTGAGTGTGTCCCCGCAGCATCTCCACAAGCTCCTCTCCTCTAGTGACCTCAACATTGACAGCGAGAAGCAGGTCTACAGTGCTGCCATCAAGTGGCTTCTTGCCAATCCGCAACATCATCCTAAATGGCTGGACGAGACACTTGCACAGGTAGGACGCAGGTAGGACTGTGTGTGTGCCATTGCCGTGTGACGTCACTTGTCTGAAGGGATCAGGCTCAGGAGTTAACTCGTTACAGCCTGTGCAGTTTCTACACTAGTGATACATCTGATTATTTTAAAAGCTTAAATATTTAAAGTATTCATATGATAGTGTTTCTGTTAGTTGAAAATGACTCCAGGAAAATGTCTCTACCAGTCACTTATAACTTATTGTATAATGAAACTTCTAAGTTTTCATAAATCACGTTATTCCTAATGACTGTAGACCTACTCTGTAAAGAGCCACATGCTATAACTTTGCATTTTAAGTTTTATTTTGAACCTCGGGAATGTGTCTGCTATGATCGTGATGCTGTTAACCTTCAGAGTGGGGACCTTGGACAAGGAACTAGGAAACGGGCCTCTGGGGCCTGCACCCTGTGCTCCCCTCCTCCCTGGTCTTTCCTCCTGGTCCCCCTCCTTCCTCTTCCTCACTGAGAGCAGTTGCTCCATCTACTCACCTTTTCTGAAATGAATGTGTTGTTAAATTTTCTAATGGGTAAAAAGCAGTGGATTGGTCAGGGTGTACTTCAGTGGCTAGAGTTACATGCCTGTCTACCACACATGCAGCCTAGAGTGGGACCTTCAGCCTCGCATAAGCCAGGCCTGGTGGCGCATGCCTGCAATTGCAGCGCTTAGGGGATAAGCATAGGGCCATCCGAGTTGGAAAACATACTTGGCTGCATAGCAAGTTTGAGACTGGCCTGGGATGCATAAAAATCTGACTTTAAACAAAATAAAACTAAAAACATTGGGTACTTAACCCAACTTGTTGTTATTTGCAGACAGGGTCTAGCCCAGACTAGCCTGACAACTCTATAACTCAGGCTGGCCCCAAGTTTACAAGCCTTAGATCTTAGACTCTCAGGTTCTGGGCTTACAGACATGTGTCACTATGCTTAGTTATGCCCAAACTCAATAAAAAATGTAATAGTGTTATTAAAATCCTAACACATTACGAACAAATTACTTACATTTTTTTGCTCAGAGGAAGAAAGCATATTCAAGTGTGAGATTGTAGTTGGATTTTTAAAGCAAGAGTAATAATTTCTTTCAACTTCTAATCTATTTCACATGTAACAGTTTTTTGCTCGGTAATGTTTTTATGAGGCTGGGTATTGAGCCCAGGGCCTTCGCATGGGAAGGAGAAAGGGCCTCCGACGAAGTCATAGCCATAGTCACATACACATGAATCGGGGGTTATCTATTCTCTTACTATTGAAGTTTCGCCTCACAACTGTCTGTGGTCTTAGGTCCGTCTGCCATTGTTGCCAGTTGATTTTCTCATGGGTGTGGTGGCGAAAGAACAGATCGTCAAGCAGAATCTGAAATGCAGAGATCTGCTGGATGAAGCAAGAAATTACCACCTTCACTTGAGTAGTAAACCAGTTCCTGACTTTGAGTATACAGTCCGGACTACCCCGAGGAAGCACACTGCTGGTAATTAAAGTATTCATTTTATCAGCTTACCAGAAAGGGTATGTGACATATCTGAGGGTTATTGGTTATGTATGCCCAAGTGTAATAGTCAGACAACTCGTGTCTGATTATTTTTTTTAAAGATGTATTTATTTATTATATGTAAGTACACTGTAGCTGTCTTCTGACACCCCAGAAGAAGGCATCAGATCTCATTACCGATGGTTGTGAGCCACAATGTGGTTGATGGGATTTGAACTCAGGACCTCTAGAAGACAGTCAATGTTCTTAACCGCTGAGCCATCTCTCCAGCCCCGTGTCTGAGTATCTTAAGGTAATGATTGGTCAGTAGGTTACATGTGTGTATTCGTGATTCTAATGACTCATTTAGTTTTTACTAATACACCCAATTTTTAGTTGTTTTTGATGTTTGGTTTTATGAATAGAATCTCATGTAGCTCAGGCTGTCCTCGAACTCATGGCCCTGCCTCTGCGTCCTGAATGCTCGATCACAGTCATGTGCCACGTGCCTGACATCAGTAAGCCAGTCTTAACAAAAGGAATCTAAGTCTTACAAACCTGAAGCAGCGGCTTTCCTTCCAGCTCCTCCCTATTCCGCAGGCAGAACTGGGTGCTATTGGTGCCTTTCAAACACTGTGTTGGGATGTGTTAGGTACGTTGCTTTGCAGTCTGTGTATTTTCGTGTTCCTCAGAAATGACTGTAGATCTTTAAAGCTTGTATTATTGTGCCAAGCATTGAGCTTGATGCACATTACATATTTCAATATATGTCATTGTGTTTTACCAAATCAAAAGAAAAACAAAGGGACTGGGCGTGGTGGCTCACACCTTTAATCCCAGCACTTGGGAGGCAGAGGCAGGCAGATTTCTGAGTTCGAGGTCAGCCTGGTCTACAAAGTGAGTTCCAGGACAGCCAGGTCTACACAGAGAAACCCTGTCTCAAAAAAGAAAAGAAAAAAAAAAGAAAAACAAAAACCATACCTAACGTTTGTATGAAGGGCTGTGCTAAGCTCTTAGAATTGAAGGCTGTTACATTTAAGAAGACTGAAGTTCTCATTGGGCAATCTTACTTTGGACTGTATTTCTCCAAGAAAATAGTTTATGTTCAAGTGTGTGTGTGTGTGTGTGTGTGTGTGTGTGTGCATGTGTGTGCATGCTCTCACACAGGAATGTGCATATGTTCTTTAGATGGGTTCTCATGCAACTCAGGCTGACTTTGAAGTCCCTGTGATGAAACCCAGGTATCCTAGAAATCCCCGTGTAACCCAGGGTGACCTTGAACCCATGATCTTTCTGTCTTCACCTCCCAAGTGCTGGGATTCAGGTATTTACTGTGTCTAGTTCCGTATCTGGGGGACAAGAGAAGATAAGTTAAGTCCAGTAGCTCAGCAAGCAAAAGGAGTCCTGTATAGAGATTTTTCGCTGTGCGGGATATCCCGACAACCACAGCACAGAAGGCACGCTTGGGTGTGAGCACCCTGCTCCTGAAGATGTTCTCCTAAGCATTTGGTTTGCCGTGAGAAAGACTGTCACTTCATTCTTCTTATGTTAGTAAATAGAATTGCAGGTTTTCATGACAGCCCGGCAGCACCTTCAGTTATGTCTTTAATCCCAACACTTGTTTTTAGGCAGAGGCAGATGGGCTTTTATCTTTTGAGTTTGATGCTAGCCTAGTCTACATGGCCACTTCCAGGCCAAACCTATCTTTTAAAAATTTTTTTTTTCTATTACAGAATTCTGTTTTTGCAAATCCTGTCTCCTGGATTTTGAAATGTTTCGTTAAATTCTTTAAATTCACTATTTTCTCTGCTCTGTTTGTTTGGGGTTAGGGATGAAACCTAGCACTTTGTGCATACTAGGCGGGTGTTCCTCAAACCCATATTTAAATTCAACATCTCAGCAGCCTAGATTCATGCCAGAACATACTAGATATTCATATACATGGTCTCACATAGTCATAAGAACTTACAGAGTAGGATTTTTTTCCTGCTTCTTTTTTTTTTTAATTTTTAAGATTTTTTTATATATGAGTACATTATAGCTATCTTCAGACACACCAGAAGAGGGGATCCCATTACAGATGGTTGTGAGCCACCATGTGGTTGCTAGGGATTGAACTCAGGACCTCTGGAAGAGCAGTCGGTGCTCTTTACTGCTGAGCCATCTCTCCTGTCCATAGAGTAGGTTTTAACAAAAGAGCCTGCCATTTATCATATAGATGGTTTTTCTCCAATTTGAGGAAGAAAAGACTAAGAATTAGGCTAAAGTTGTCCAAATCACACAGTAACAGACAAAAAGATTTGCATGCTGATATTTTTACCTCCATTTAGTTGTTTTTTTCTTTCTTTCTTTCTTTCATAGCATGCTTGAAGGTGACCTGTGTAGCTCTCACCTAGAGACAATGTTATCAAAGAACACGATTACATTCTGGGATTACAATTGCGCCGCTGTCAGTACAGTTGACTGACTTTTGTTTATTATAAACCTGACTATGTAATCTTTTAGGACGCCCAACTTTTATCTTCTCTGGTTAGAGGTTTTAAGTTAGTGGGAAGGAGTGCTCCGTGGTCGCTCAGCACATAAATGCCGGCTGTGTCGTAAGCTCTGGAATAGCTTAGAATGTTAGAAATGCAGACATACAGCCTGTGTTGAGGAACTTGGTGTTGTCTAGGAGAAAAGACAGACCAACTCTGCTGAGTATTGCAGGTGCTTTGCTGTGACCACCAAGTGTGAAAAGGGTGGTCAAGATCGGGTCAGAAGCCTTTGTCTTCCAGCCTCAAGTTCTGGATCACAGGTGTACCCTCCATCTCTGGATTGTAGTTCATTCCAGAGGTAGTCGAGTAGACAGCCAGGAATGGCCATCACAGTACCATGGCACAGGTGGTTTGACACAAAGGGATGAAGCTAAAGAGAGGAGGATGGGTGGATCATGAGAACAGAGAGACCTGGATGTTCCAGATGCCAAAGTAAGGGGTTTCCAAACAAGTGAACCATGGATCCGGAGCTGGGCTTGCGTTCAGTAGGAAAGCAATTAAGAGGTTGGTTGGGGTAGACAGCTTGGCCGTGGTGGAGACAGAGGTCCTCTTTACAATATACAAATACACTTGTCATTTCTCCTAAATTAAACAGAGCTTTATTGACCCTGTTAGGACTTAAGCCAGGACACTTGTAGTGAGTGGGGATTTAAAAGGATAGGCAACTGTTGACTCGGATTCTTTGGAAAGTTCAAGGGTGCAGAAAGGGAATTAGATTAGCTCTCACAACTCACCTCTTTTTTAAAAACCATTACTCAGAATTTGGAAATCAATTTCCATACTAATTAGGAATAAAGTTTTAAAAGCTGTGATACTGATCTGCGTCTTGTGGCTTTCCCTTTAGGTGTGCTGTTCTGTGTGGGTGGTCGAGGTGGATCTGGTGACCCCTTCCGTAGTATTGAATGCTATTCTATCAACAAAAACAGCTGGTTCTTTGGACCAGAAATGAACAGCCGCAGGCGACATGTGGGTGTGATCTCTGTGGAAGGTGAGTGTGCTGCTGCTGAAGGTCATATCACAGAACTGGTGCTTTTCTTAATAACATGAACTTAGACATTTTCTTTCTTTCTGTAACAGTGGCTAGATAACATAGCACATTGGCATATAACTTAGCATATTGGTATATCGATTAAAAAAATGAATGGTAGGGGAAGGTGAAATTCTTGTGGCTGGGCATGGTGGCACATATTTATAATCCCAGCATTTGAAGACCGGAGCAGGAGGATTTTAGTCCAGGCCAGCCTGAGCTACATGGCAGGACCCCGTTTCAAACCACCAAGGGCTAGAAGTGTGTCTCACAGGCAGATTTCATCTATGTGTGAAATAGTCTGGGATCAGTTCTAGTAAATGATGGTACCTGAGGCTGACCTTGAACTCCTGATCCTCCTGCTTCTTCTGCCTCTTAAGAGTCGGGACTACAGGCCTATTCCACCATATCCAGTATATACAGTACTGAGAGCTGACTCAAGCTCCCTGTGAGGGGCAAGAACTCTGCCAACTGAGCTACAGCTCCTAAATTACTTTTTATATATCTTAAGAGGTTTTTTTTTTTTTTTATGTGTATGACAATTTGCCTGCATGTATATATGTGCACCATGTGTGTACCCGGTGCAAGCAGAGGGCAGCAGATCCACTAGAACTGGAGTTCCAGACTGTTGCGAGCTCTGTGTGAATGCTGTTGGGTCCTCTGACAGAGCACCAAGCACTCTTAACTGCTGAGCTGTCTCCCCACCTCTGTATTTCCAAAACCATCTGTCCTCTTAATAAACAAGGAGAAGCTGACTCTGAAAATCCCTCTAGCGTTTTTTTTATGATTCTGAAATTAATTTTTAGTAATGGTTTCAAATCTCATTTCCTCATTGCTGAGGGTAGCTGGATGAACAACCTTCCTCACTTTCTGCATTTCTGTCTTATTCAGAAAAAGGTGGATCACTTTTATTAACAGTTTCACACTTGCTTTATAACTTGTCATTAGTCCTTTTCCCATTTTACTGGTTTGTTTTAAAGGCAGAATTAATGACATTTACTCGTTAATCAAAAGCGACGAAACCCAAGAAGTTAGCACTTGAAAGCAGTTAAATAACTTTACGCACAGGCGTGTTTGGTCAAAGTTTCCACTGGTTTTCACTTACTATGATGACATGAATTCAGCATTGAACGGAAAGCAATGTTAAAAGTTAATTTATTGTGACATTCTAGTTATAAACTGTTTACATGTAAATAGCATGAGCATCACTCTTAGGAGTCAGATAAAGAGCTCTCTGTTCGCAGGGAAGGTGTACGCAGTGGGCGGCCATGATGGGAACGAGCACCTGGGCAGCATGGAGATGTTTGACCCTCTCACTAACAAGTGGATGATGAAGGCATCAATGAACACCAAGAGGTGGGTCCGCCAGCAAATCCTCTAGAATTGACAGTGTCGGGTAAAGAAGGCAGAAACTGTACAATCCTACGTTGAAGGGTCTCCGGCTTTCAGAACCACTCCTCAGCCCACGTTGTCAAAGTGTCTGGACACATGCTTTGTTATGGTTTTCTACGCTTAACAATGGCATTGTAAAGGCACAGAGAGGTGGCTCTGCGGTTAGGGTGTGTGCTGCTCCTGCAGAGGGCCCAGGTTCTGTTCCCACTCCCACACTGGGCAGCTTACAACCCCTGTAACTCAGCTCCAGTGGATCCAGCGCCCTCTGTGGAGTCTTCTAGCACCCACACATACATGTGCACAGTTTAAACGTGCACGCATATGCACATTTTTAAAGTGGTCTCAGTGACTCGCCCATCTTGGTAACCTTGTCCTTCTGTAAAAAGCCCTGCTGCTCTTTTTGAAACTATTTGTTTGAAACAATTTTTTTTTTTCAGAAAAGTTGTAAATCTGGTAGCACTCTGTTTGCTTTGTATAATTTTATTTAAATTCCCTCTTGCATTCATCTCTGTATGTGGTGGTGAGAAGGGAGTTTCGTGTGTGGAGGTCAGAGACAGCTTGCAGAAGTCAGTCTCTCCTCCCATCCTGGTCAGACTCAGGTCGTCACGCTCAGTGGTGTGTGCCTTTACCTCCTGACCCAGCCACCTCACCAGCCCTTGGTATTCTGCTTTACTGTGTTGTGTTGAGACAGGATCTCATGTCACCCTAGCAGGCATCACACTTGCCCTCAAAAAGAAATGTAGAGTTACAGGTGTCAGGGTTCTTCAGATGACGATCATATTGCCTCCACTGGAGTTAACTACTGGTGTCTGGTAGGAAGAGGTCAGGGATGCTATAAAAATCCTCCACTGCTATAGAACAGCCTTCTGCAGCAAGAATTAACCAGAATTGGACTGCCACCATACCAGGTACACCCTGCCATGTGCCCCTCACCCAAGCTCCTTGTTCGTTCACACCTCACAGTTACAGTCGTGCCAGACATACAGAGAGCACTGCTAGAGACAGGACTGCCAACTTTACAGTGTCTCAATACAGTTTCCTTTACAGGTTGGTTGGCTGGTTGGTTGGCTGGCTGGTTGGTTGGCTGGCTGGCTGGCTGGTTGGTTGGTTGGTTGGCTGGCTGGCTGGTTGGTTGGCTG